>NW_008236932.1:676801-681550 GCF_000691975.1 Corvus brachyrhynchos | reverse complement strand
ACAGAGGGAAGAAGAGGTGAGGCAGCAGCAGCAGCTTTTCACCAAAAGCAGAACAACCTGTCCATGAGAAATTCCAGAATTCATGGGGACATAAACACTGCTTAAAAATACACTCCTCCTCAGCATCAGGGAGAACTGAAGCTAAACATTCATTAAGAAGCTTGACAAAACTGCACTTAAGATTAAGGAAAATGAAAAATCCCATCATCTCTCCCTCAGGGTATTCTTCCTTGCAGTTACTGCTGCAACGGGAGCTCACATGGATATACCAAATCCAGCTTAAAATTGCTAATAAGGTCTCCACAGTAACACACAGCTCAGCCTTTGCAAATCATCTCCATGGATAATAAATTGGTTATATAAAACCGGGGTGGGTTTTGCACCTGGTATGCTCTCTGTGCTGATATGGTGATGCTGCTTGCAGAAGCTAGTGCAAGCCACAGAGCTTTTTAGACACTTACTAGAATAAAACCAGGAGAATTTAGTAGATGGTCACATTTAAAACTGTAAGGAAACAACTTGCCAATGTATTTTTTTGTGTGACTTTGGTTTTGGTTTGGATTTTTCGGGGTGATGCCACGCAGATCTGCTGTCCTGTGAAACTGGTGAGGCTGCAAATATGAGCAAATAGGAGAGAATTGGAGTCTTGCCCCACTGTGTTTTCCCACTGCTTGCAGATTGTATCAGAAATCAATTCAAGATTGGTGTATGTCTCCAACTAATTCACACCGCTGTTTCCAGCTAAAACTTCTTTCCTCTGTATCATAAAAGCAGTAACCAGATGGTGCCAATACGGCAGCCTCACATGTTGCCAGACCATCCATATCCTGCTGCCCTGCCCACATCCTGGGAATTTGCACGCTCTCCTAACCTTCCTCTTATGCTCTGAGACCCCACACATCAGAAACCACTGCCTTGCCCCAGCCAGGAGCTTCAGCTAGATATGGAGAATAAGGTCACAGGGAAAGCAAGAAAGTATAATGCTTCACTGCCCTGGAAGCTTTGCTGCACTAGGGCCAAAAGATGCCCTTTTCCAGATCCAGACATGTTTTAACTGTGATGCCTCTCTCATTGTGTCATTTGCTTAACATACAAGCTTCTCACATGGGCCAGCACATCAGTAGGAAAAAGGAGGAATGCTGTAACTTAGATAGCCATCTAAATCTATTATTAATAAACAATAATGTTTTATACTTTATACAGTAACAGAGCCTCTTGTAAAAAAAAAAACAAAAAAAACCAAAACCAAGCTAATATGTATGCAATAAGCAACTTAATAATCATTGCAAAATCACTTTAGGACATAGTATTTTACGAATAAGAATTGCAACAGTTATACCAGAAATATCACTTAAAAAAGACTGGTTTAGCTACACTCAGAATAGTGTGTGTGATACACACACACAAAACCAGGCACCCCTTTAAAGAAAGTACATGCCTGAGTAACCAGAGGGTCACAGAGAGCATGTATAGCTTTGTAAGGAAAATCTACTTGTGAGATTTATTTTTTTTTAAACAGAAGAGCCGTATTTCTTGCCTAGCACAAGCAGTACAATGTACAGTGCTTCAAACACCCATGAGATTAATTCAGTCTTCCATAACTTCTTAAGGAAATTTATATTAAGAACTACTACCCCTCATGCCTCATTCTTTCAGTTATGCCTATTTTTTTTTTTAAGGTAATGCAAGGAAACCTGCAGCAAAAGAACTGAGATTTGAAAGAACAGTACAGCCACAGCTTGTCAATTAACTGGTCTTTCAGAAACCATTAATCTGAAATTATTTTAACACTCACATTTAACATTTACATGGACTACCATGATTTTGGGGGATCCCTCCCCAAATATTACTTATTTAATACATGACAAGTTGACTCCACTGCAGGTAAGTACAAATTAAGTATGAAATTAATCTTTCTAATGGAACTTTGGAGAATATATAAAAAAAAGGATTAAATCAATGTCCAAAACTTAACTGTATGCCTAGCTACATGTACTTTTTTTTTTTTTTGCAATAAGCAGGCTTGCTTATTATTTTATAGTATAAACAGTATTTAATTAACCTGCAAGGATTCTCTGTTAAAAATAATGTTTAGTTTCAGAGCTGAATGAAATTTGTAATTTTCCCTTTTTCTGAAATTAAAATTGTGAAAATTTTGAAGTCCATCTCAGAAAAACTACAATTTCTTCTAGTTTCTTGGAAACTAATTTACACATTTTTGCAAGACTATCAAGCCATTTTATTTCAACACTTCCGACATGAGACAGAGCATAGGCATGAAACTGAAACATCAGAGCCAGACTTCTTAACTACCTGGCTGAGTCTAGGAACTCTTAAGTTTAATTGTAGGTATTTTGGCCTGATCCTAACAGTCCACAGGTTACCAAAGCAAACCACTACAGCAGAAGTTACCACAGAGCTTTCACTCTTGACATCAAGTTGCAAAAAGTGCTGGTGCCAGTTTGCACTCTGTGTTAAAATAACTTCTGAACCATTATGTATCAATCTGGACACAAGGGCACTAGCTGCACAGAAGAGTATTTCCCATCTGGAGAGCTTGAGGTCTACTTCTGCAGTTATGTTCTTGGCTTGCAGGTGAAACAGTCGCATATGAAGTATTTTAACAGCCAGCTGGATCCTTACTTAAGAATATTGATTAGCCATGATAACCAGACCTGTGCAGCTGAATACAAACCTAAGCAAGCAGGTGCATCCACAATTTCTCTAAGGTGTAAGGACTCTGAGGTTTTTGATGCCTGGCCTGTAATTTCTGGTTCTAGTTTAGGTTTTGGTGGTTTTTTTTATTTTACATTTTTGATACAAAACACCAGGAGTTTCACCTTCAAAAAATTCTCATCATGAACTGAAGTGACAAAATAAAGGATATAATGGCTGGCTTGGTAACTAGTAGTTGCTGCCAAAAATGGGGGACAAATATATGTAATTCAAAATTTATTTCTGCCGAGAAAAGCCTGATCCCTATGTCCTGCTTCTCACGAATCTTAGCTTATTCTTTCTTAACTAGTAATAAATAATATAGCAACATACAGTTGTCTATGGCACTTTGTTGTATTTTCTTTTGTTACCCTGCTGTAAAGTTGCGACTACAGACATGAAGGCAGAAGCAAAGTGTAAATAAATAGGAAGCCAAGTAACATGAAGGAATGGAGAACTGTTCTTCCTAGCAGAAGCAAGTGAATCACAAACCACTGGAAGATGTAGGTATGCACTAACGGCATAACCTTTTAATAACCATTTTGAAAACCTGTGATGCAAGATCACTAGAGAAGGATGAAAAGAATACCTACCTTTTAAAGTTTACAAAGCAGGAACTACTCCCTGTAAATTCCCTGTAAATCCAAGGAACTACTGAAAATCCCTCAATTCCAAAAAACTACCAGAAGAAACAGTCAAACTGACTACTTGTAAACATAGACAAAGCAAAAGGGCAGTGAATGATAGCCAACACTGGCTATTCTGGTCAAGAACAAATCATGTCAAAACAAATCTAATTTCCTTCCGTGACAGGGTACCAAGTATAAAGGATGGGAAAGACACAAAGATGCAACAAAACGTGGTTTTTTCCTCATGTGTCCTCCTCTAAGTTTGTTACAAAAACACAGTCTGCAATAGGTACAGGTAAGTTTTATAATTCCCCGGCCCCCACTCCTGTGTGTCTACTTGAGACTAAGACCAATCAAGGAACAAACCAATAAACTTTTCATTAACCAAGGAAAAGGGTGATTAGGATGTGTCAGAAAAAAGGAAAATCTAGATAACATCTATTGCATGAAACTGTCACGTCTTGCAAATACATTGTGCTGCAAAATTTAGGCATGATTTTTTCCTGCACAATGCATCAAGGTTAAAAATACCCACATGATATTGATGCTGTAAGCCCCTGAGTTATGCAAATGCACTTCTCCCCATTTTTCTAGGTAGGCCTCCAATTTCAGATACTGGACCCCAAAGTAAGATGGATAAGATGTGAAGGCTTCTTCATGTTAGAAATAATGTCACAATCAGTGTCTTACAAAATCCTTCTCAGTCACCCCTGCCACCCCACAAGCTGAAGGGTAGGACAGCCCTGAACACCAGAGAAACCTGAGACAATGATCCTGGCACCCTGCCCCCAATCCCAAAGCCTGCTGACAAAGGAAAACTTGCTGCAGGCATTCATAGACCCCAAACCATCTTGTACAGGCATCCCTCTACACAACTAGCAAAACTCACTGGAACACAGCACCAAAACACCACCTGCAAATGGGTCATTATCACACCAGAAAAACTGACCAAATCAGACAGTTCAGGTATGTGGCTTAGGTCTGCTGCAATCCTGCAATTTAAGGAACAAGGTAGAGAAAGGGAGACTATCCTTTTTTAGATACACAGGCACTGGCCATTTAGTTGTTTTGCAGAAGAGGATTAGAATTTAAGTCACAAGCTTGGGATGTGATCTGAAATAGTTAAGATGCAAGCCACCTATGTGTTGCTTCTAGATAAGAATATAATCAGCTGGACAAACATAAGATGAGGAAGAAACAGCTAAATCAGAAGAAAGGACTTTGGACCCACAGTTAATCATGTATTAGTCATCAAAGCAGATTTTCACAAAACAAAACAAACAAAAAGCCAAACAAAAAAGCAAAAACCTAAGATAAAAAAGCCCTAAAAAACCAAACATCCCAAAACCAAGAACACCCAAAATTCTCTCAAATCCTCATTACATCAGAAAGAGGCTACAAAAAA
>NW_008236932.1:664757-676328 GCF_000691975.1 Corvus brachyrhynchos | reverse complement strand
CTCTTGCTCTTACACTCTCTCTCTCTCTCTCTCTCTCACCCACTTAGTCTCTTGCTCTCTTGGGCCTGCTCCGAGCTGAGTCTGGCAGCTCTGAGCAGTGCCCCTGTACCCACGCCCTTTGCAATAAACCGCCTGTGTCCCAAGACCTGCCTATAGAGATCTCTCGTCACCGTCCCGTCTCCGAACCCGTCCTTAACCTACAAAAGAATTCAAAGCTCCAGAAACACCCTGGATTAAACAATGCCTATAAACTGCTTGTCATCTGTTCCTGAACTAATGAAGCTTCACCTTCATAAGAACTTCTCTCTTTAAAAAAATATTTACCTCAGAAATTATAGAACATTGAAATGGACAGGATATTTAGCAAAAGGATAAAATCCTATTTGATACAGAAAAAAAAGGAATAAATGTAGCACAAGAGCTACTAGAAAAATTATGCAGTAATATGGGCTCTCCTTATCTATGAAAAGTATGTATGATTTTTTTATTATTATTTCTATTTCCACAGTATGATAGAAAAGATCCATTTGGGAATCTGCAGATATTTACAGGAACAGTAACCTCAACTACCTTACAGCCTAATCCTTTTAGGTGCAACAAGCTTCCATGAATGCTTAAAGATACTACAGTATTAAATAATAAGAAAAAGGTTTTGCATATAGCCATGCTATATGAAATATTTTTCTCTGCTTTATATTCAGTATTTCTGGTACATAATAAGTCGTACTAAGTAAAATAGTTCCCTAGGATACTGTGATATTCTGTCTTTTGCTGAGCTTACCCTACCCTGGCAGATGGATTAAAGTGCTAAGACAATTTCTGTACTAATCCTTGGAAATTCTTGTTTCCTGAAAAACACCTCACAGACAGTTGAATCCTGTGGCAAACTTCAAGCCAAGAGCAATATTAACATTTTCTCTTATCTGACTTGGTTAAGTGCGGATTTGCATTGTCTATATGCAGAGGGCTTCAGAAGATTCACTGAAAAAAAATAAAATTAAAAACTATTCAGGAGAGTCTTGGCTAAATTCAGAGATGCAAGAGATGGAGCATCAGATGTGAAGCAGGGTTGATGGGTAGAAGAGCTTACTTACATCACAGGATGTATAGGATCACAGCAGGACAGCCAAAGAGTTCACAATAAAAGACATGTATGTGCTACAATGACTAAAACACTAAAATAAAACCTATTGATTTGGTTGACGTTGTTTTAAGTTGAAAGAGAAGGGGACAGGAGGCTCCCTTTGAGCATGGGGGTGCCATGAGCTGCTGCATAGCTGGCATACCCCTCCAGTGTGAAAAACACTTCCTGAATCATAATACGTTTGGACAACAGTTTAGCAGACACAGAGAAGAATTTTTGCCACCAGGTAGCCTCACACACAACACAATGACTGTGCTCTGTCCAACCTCCTGTGCAGGAAGGAATTTGATGCCAGAATTAACATATACCAGCAACAGGTCTGTGTCATGGGTTCTGCATCCCAGAAATCAAAGTGACATCTGAAACTTTCTGTTCTTGATGCTGGTGTTGTGCTCACTGATTCTAGAGGAAGCAGAGCAGAGTTTCTCTCCATGCCTGTCCCAAATCAAGAACAGGAAAAGAGAGAAAGAGAGAACTTTTGTAGATAAGACATCAATTTTACTTTGCTATTTGCATCAACCATAATTTTGTATTAGTAAAAGAAGTGAATGGATGGAAAAGAACATCATCATGTCAGCATCTTACAAACAGAACACTTTCCTGGCAAGTCTCTCTGCCCAGCCTTCAAAATTACATTAGCAGAATTCTGCATTTCAAAGCCAGGAAAGACTGATATCCTTAAAAAATCCATATAACTTCTGAAAGTGTTAGAGGGAACAAGGATTATTCCCCAAACAGAGGCACAGCTATCAAACTTAAAACTAAAATCATGTTTAAAATAAAAACTCCTATTTTCTAGATGATTTTTTTAACTTCAATACAATCAGTAAGTACATGCTATCTCAATAACTGTGTAAAGTGGTGTACTATTCTTCACTTACACATCTTCTTGATTTGTGAACTTTCTTAATTAACAAAATGAGAAAAACATGTGGAAACTTAACGATAAAAAGTGACTTGAACCTTTCATAGACTGCTATCAGCTCCCACCACTCTGCCACATAAATCTGCTAAGAAAATTTTTTCAAACATCAGTGAAAACTAAAACAGCTACAGGTTGAGAGGGGTCTGATGCCTTAGGTTTTAACTTTTACATTTTTTAAATTCTGTACTGCTTGGTGTGTGACCCTGAAGTTTCTTGTAGCCTGGTAATTTCTGCTCTCTCATGCTAGGTAGACATAACAAAGCCTCTCTGGCCCTGCTTTCCAAGGACACCAAGACTGTCCTAGGCCAGAAGTATAAACCAAAGAGCCCCTAAAGGGGGGGGAGGGGGGGTAAGCTGAGGGGAAAACTGAAGCTTTCATTGGAGAATTAACCTGCTATGCAAATGAACCAAACCCATAAAAGGGTGAAGAACTCGTGACCTGGGGTCCATGTAGGGGTCCATTTTTGAGAATAGCTTCAGGCTCCCCAGGGTGTTCCTTTGAAGGCCTTTCAAATAACTACCTCTTTTAATCCTTTACTCCTGTTTCTAGGAGGCCTCTCAAGGCATCAGTCAAAATGAAGAATCTCTTTCTTCATCTTTCTGGTGTGGCTGTCTGTATGCTACACATTATGTTAAAAAGACTTAAGAACAGCTACAGCTAACAGTCATCTAACATGGCAAGAAGGAAAGAAAATTTTGTATTCCGTCTTAGGAAAGAAATATGGCACTTCTGCCACAGCAGAAAAAGATTCAAAAGTGGAATGAGTGTCAGAATAGGACCTCATTCAGAAAGTCTCTTGCATTCCATTAGCTCTGAAAGGTGCATGACTGACAGATGCAGAAACAATATCGTATTTCTACCCAATACAAGTTTGACACAGACAGAAGATATGCCCCAGAAATTTCAATGCCTATGTACTTCACTACTGACTTACAGAGAGGCCAATTCACACCTTAATCTTAAATTCTTTGTTATCTTTATTAAAACTGTCAAGAGGAAAACAAATTTGTTCCAAAAAGGAGAAAATTCTCAGATATAGCCACCTGACCACAATAAATCAAACAAAAATCATTAGGCTATTTTACCAAACCACAATATAACAATTTCCAATCAGTACAAATCTAGATATCATCCAAACTACCCATTCTTTATATTGAATGATCAGTCACTAAGCCCCATAAAATTGTAATCTCTACCTCACCATCTTCTTTATGCTTTTCTGCTGCTTATGTTTCTTCTTTTCTTTTCTACAACTCTCTTTCCTACCAGTCTTGCGTATACCCAGCACAGTACACTGGAAAATAGAAAAAGGAATCAGAACATTGGAGAAAAAATTTTCCAAAGCTGCTGACAGATATCCCTGCAAGGAAAACTGGAGTGAACAAAGCCACTATACACCAAAGGTGTGGAGAAAAAGTAATCTGCTTAAAGCGCAGCAAAGAGGACTCATTATGAAACTTTTGTAACAGTAAGGGCAGTGGAACACTGAACCAGATCAACTAGAATTTCTTTTAGCCTATAAAATTCATAGAAGACATTATTTTGATCCACTCTTAGAGCATAGAAAGGGGAAGGATCATCTCTTAACTTCCCTTTTGAATTCAGAATTGGAAAACTAAATTATTTAATTACTTTGGGAGAATGTATCTGAGAAAGTCTGTTTAGTGTAGCAATTTTTTTTTTTTTAAATGAAAAGTTTACAATTTTGCATCTTACTACTTGAGCTATGCCTTCTAAGACTTTGTGCATTTGTATATGTACTGTAAATGCTGTAACAAGTGTATCTCAAACACATTTAGTTTTGGTAAACACAGTTTGATACCGATAAATACGCAGACTAGCATCATCTTAAAGGTACTACCACTAAGAACTAAGAAAAAGAAGGAACTAACAGATACTTTGTCTCTAACAATACAAAAAGAAATGCTCTGCCATCTTTGTGATCCTTAAACATCAACAGACATGCAACTCAATATATAATTATATTTCACTATCACGTATGTCCACTTGAGCCAAAATTCTCAAGCTTTCCTCAGTTTTATTCTTTCAGGCACTAAAGCATAAAAGATACAACAGACTGGGTAAATAGTTGCAATCTCATCTATTTGTAGCATTCGACTAGTGCAGATTAGTCTCAACCAATTTCTCCTGTAATTCTGCAGACCAGAACAGGGCACATATCTCCCAATCTACCAATTTTCCACCAAGTTTCCTCCCTCCCAGTATTTCCAATGAAACTACCCCAACTGGAGTTTTTGCACTGAGTGTTGATCAGCACCCAACAGCCAACTGGTTCCCCATCCACCAGTACTATGTGACTTCTAGATCCATGGCTGAAGGAGAGGGGTCATTTCATCAAACAATGGCAGAAACATCTCATCAGAAGCTGATCAGGTACCTATGCTAAGAATTTGTACATCAAGTATGAACATAAGCAATCAGCATTGAAAATATCTGCAATAACTGAGAGGCAACACCAAAATGGAGGCTAAAGCCTGCTGCAGTTTCCCTTGGCTGCAGCCTTTCCACTCTTTTCTCTTTTTGCTGTGTTCCAAAATAAATCCTCCCACCAGCAGAAAGCAATTATCACTGTTATTTTTAGACACCACCTCCCATACACTTCCTGACATTTCCTATAACAAAGTGATGCCTCTGCTGTTTGTGAAAGAAAGAACTCACACTAGGAAGGAGCTGGACATCCAACCTGCAGCCAGGAGGCAAGATTAAAACCCACACAGCACCAAGAGCATTTTCTCCTGACGAGTTCAGCCCTCTCCCATCTGCTGATTGTTGCAATCCCAAGTTAAATGTACCTGCATCTCCTGAATTGTTACACAAGGAGCTTAGGTACTCAGGTCTGCGGTTTCCTGCTTGTAGCAGCTTCCTATCTACTCTGTGCAGCATTGCAGAGCACAGAGGTCCCGAGGCTCCTTCCAGTCATACAAATGATGCTTCTTCACAGAACATGAAAAAGCTGAGATCAAGGCTTACACTTCAGGAGCTGCCAGAGGAACACAAATAAATAGTTTCAAGACCTCAAAGAGCATCCATGGTACATGAGGGTCTTTACGTCTCTGTTATCTTTAGTGGTTATATCTTTACTCATTGATTTTGCATCTGTACCACATCTGCAAAGATGTGCTCACAACGCTTACACACAGAGGCAGAACATCTTGAGGGACAATGAAACATCAAAAATTTAAGTTTTCACTTTAACAAGTCACAAACAGTGAAATGTGTTTAGATAGACATACCACCAAATACAAAACACATCAGTCAAATTTCTTAAAAAAACCTGAGAAGTTCATGGCCAGCACCAAATTCATAGTTAAAATTAAATGAGCTGCCTTTTCAAAGTTTGTGAAGCAATTTTTCCCTTTCCATCATTGGTCAGACTCTCTACAAGTGTTCTTTAAACAGAATCAGGTTAATCAAAAGATTAATCAAAAGCACCAAAGAACAATAAAAGCAAATCATGACATGATGCATAGAGAAATAAAAATTAGTGCCCATATATCTCTCACCTCCTTCTCACATGAAACTGATATTCTCAAATAATCTCTTTTTAAAGACAGAAATCAAACACTAAGCATCTTTCCTCTTTCAAATAATAAGTATTTTCTATCTGCAAAAACCAGAAGCCTAAATTATACATGTTTTTACTGTAAATTTTAGTACAATAGAATTTGACTCTTCCTGATTATTGTCAATTTAAGCAAAACATGGAACATTTTTAATTGATCATCTTTAAACTTTATTCAATACAGACCACTAGGATACTCATAGCTGTTTAGGGGTTACTGATCAGGGACAGTTTGCTCAATCAGATTGAAGTGAGACAGTGACAGGCAGCAGTTTTCACTCCTGTGCTAAATATAGAGACAAACCCCACCCAGCTCAAGCAAGAAGTTTTTCTCCTCAGCTTACTTCGCTTTCTCACCAAGCTTCCTTCAGCTCTTGCAATACCTGGTACCAGTGCAGCCGGAAGAGGAAGTATATCTGTGGTATTATAGATAACTAACCTGAGCATCTCTAGATGCATCATGCACTATCTGCATTGTTTTTTTCCTAGCTGTTTCACTTATAGAAATAGGAGGGGTCAGCAAATACCTTCACACTGACATTCTCCTTTTCCTTTAATATTTATTCTTCACAATTTATATTCTTGAGTACTCTGTATTCATTTCAATGACCAGGCATTACAAGGCAAATTAAGGTTTTCACAAGAAATTAAACCTCAGAGAAAAAAGGCAGGAGAGCATGAGATACCTTTGGAAATAGCCATACGTTTTAATAAAGTGATAAGTAATATCAAATGACGGAAGAAACACTTCTATTTCACTTGTTGCAAAATTATAATTTCAAATACGAAGCAGACAGCCTGAATTTCCAGCACAGATTTGATTTACCAACATACTGGCCAAAGAATAGTTTGAGTGAAAGGGATCTCCTAGTTTCAATCCACCTGCCATGGGCAGGGACATCTTTCATTAGACCAGGTTGCTCAGAGCCCCATCCAAACTGGCCCTGAACACTTCCTGGAATGGGGGATCCACAGTTTCTCTGGGCAGTGTGTGCCAGTGCCTCATCACCCTCACAGTAAAGAATTTCTTCCTAAATTCTAATCTGAACCTACTCTCTTTCATTGTAAAACCATCCCCACCTTGTCCCTTGTCCTGTCAAGACATGCTCTTGTAAGAAGCTCATCTCCATCTTTCTTGTAGCTCCTCCAGAAAAGGCAAGGCCACAATTAGGTCACTCTAAAGCCTTCTCTTCTCCATGTTGAACAAACCCAGTTCTTTCAGCCTTTTCTCATGGAAGAGGTGCTCCATCCCTCTGATCATCTTGGTGGCCTCCTTTGGACTTGCTCCAATAGGTCCATGTCCTTCTTATGCTGGGGACCCCAGAGCTGAACAGTATCACCTCTCTTGACCTGCTGGCCACACTGCTTTGGATGCAAGTGACATCTCTAAGGACAAAATCAAAACTAAACAGAATGCTAGAAAAAAAGACATTAAAAAAAAAAAGAACAAAACACACCAAACCAACCAACCCAACACAGAAAACAACAAAACGTACTTCTAACTTGCTGATGCAATTTATGGTGGTTTACACTAGTATCACCTCCTCCATGTCATGACTATTTCTGACTGCCCTTTGTTGGTGTCCTATTTTGGCATCTGTTCACAGAACTATTTGCCCCAGTTCTCAAACCCATGCCAGCTGCCTGTGACCACCTGATGGAGCTGCAGTTAGCTGATTCTCTGCTGGGGATGCAGCATTGGCCTGGGTTTGGCCAGCAACTCACATATTGCATTTACCCATATTGCACTCCTGTATGGGAAAAGGGACTTGAAGTGAGCGAGTACTCCCATAATTTTGTAAGATCTTTTCAATGCTGCTATTTATAACAGCTTGTTCTGATAAACAGAAAGGGCAGTTCTCAATTTTAACAGAAAACTGCAGTCTATACCTGCAGAAAAAACCAAAAACTTACACACATTGTCGTATTTGTCCCATATAATCTTTTCCAGTTTCATATTAAAATTTTCACATGATACCAAATTCTTGCTCAATTTCTAGTTAGGTTGCTTAGAAAAATCTGATAATTGTTCTACAAGTACCTGGTAATGTACTATAATTTCAACATGAATTTTTCATAGGAGTGATCTGAAACAGCTCTGAAAAGGTATGAAACACAGATCAAATCACCACATATATCAGTTTCATATATCAGTATATCAGATTAGAAGATGTATCTATCTTGAAGTTTCTAAATAGCTGAAGAATCAGACTAGACATTTTGACTGCTAACCACAGTTCAACATTCATAGTTCATTAGTAAATATAATGCATAAATTTATTTTTTAAAAACACTGAATCTTCCACATAGGTATATCTATAGCTGAGAAGAAATTATCTCAGCTTTTTGCAATGAACATGTTGTTCCAGCAGCTGAGTTCCTATAAGTGGTCTCCAAAATGAAATACAGTTCTTAAAATATAGCAAGCACATGGCCTGGTTGTGATATCAGTGTATCATTTTTAAATTTCAAATTACTTTCAGCCAGAAAAAGCATAAAATCACTCTTAATTTCCACAATATTTAAAAAAAAAACCAACCCTATTCTTTGATTTGCAGGCTCTTAGGAACAGGAGTAAGAGATTGGTAGAATTAAATAAATTGATTGGTTTCACTGTTATGCCTTCTGCACTTGTACTAAAAGCCAGAATTGCCTTGAGAAAGCAGCAATTGAAAAAAATCTATATTAAGCTCATGGAAATCAGTTAAAGGTGCAAAGACAAAAGTGGTGACATTCCTTTAAATGCTCACTGCACTTATTCACTGACAAATCCAAACTCCTTATTCTCACTCTCACTTTGATCTTTTCTTATAAGAGCAGTTCATGCTTTAGCCATTCTAAAACAACGATTTTACACATTTTGTGAGGAATTCAAGTTTGCAGAAACAAATCCAGCGGTTCTGTTTGGCTGGTGTTTGACTGGCTTTTTTTTAAAACACCTACATCATTAATCCTAAATGCTATCAACAGTTAGTCATCCCTCAAAAGAAAATTGCCCTTTCTTCAGCCAATCAGAGCAATAGTTTCACTCCACCGGTATATTTGCTCTCAATAAATACAAAATAACATTCACCACCTCTGTTCCCTTTAGGTGGTTCTCAAGAGGAATTGCCCCCTTCAAGCATTTTTGATCTTATATATCATTTATATTGACTTTCAGTCAGCCCTCCCTGAATTTGGAAAGATCTGTCCACCCTTTGTCCACATGTGCTAGAGCAGCTTCAACAGCTGTCATTACCAGCAGGTTTGCAGAGCAAAATCCTACCTCCAACTCATCATTTATATCAAACAGCTTCCTACTTTCCCATAACTAGTGAATATGTATCACAGAGGTTTAGTCAAAACCTCCTACTAGACCTCCTCTAAATCTTTGTGTCTACTATAACAAAATAGTTCTCAGGCTTTGTCATCTGTGACGGATATTCTTCATATTTCAGTCAAGAAGTTTCTTCTTTCATAAAGACCACAAAACTTTGCTTGAAGTATGTGATGATAAGCCAATAAACTGAATTTTAATCAATCCATCTGATTTTATTTTTGAGTGTTTCTTTTTTTCCTTTAAACTGCCCAAGAAACTCAACGTCCTCAACACCTAAAAAACCCCATCCTCTAAAGCTACAGGGGTTACAAATACTAACATAAATTCAATTAACTTTCACTCTGGCCTCTCTTAATTTCATTGTGTTTAGGTACTGCAACAGTTTCAGTACCTAAACTGGTGTTTGCCAGTTATTTCTGTCAGTCCATTAGACAATACAAAAGCATTATTTCCTGAAAAATAAAATCCATGCCTTAATAGACCATATACGTCTATTTAATGGTTGCAAAATACACCAGAGATTATTTATCTGTGG
Source organism: Corvus brachyrhynchos (assembly GCF_000691975.1). NCBI lineage: Eukaryota > Metazoa > Chordata > Aves > Passeriformes > Corvidae > Corvus > Corvus brachyrhynchos. The sequence goes on along the minus strand of NW_008236932.1, from coordinate 666,821 downwards.
GGTCTTTACTTACAGAGTCTTTGCTTTTGACAATATTTTTTCAATTATCCTGTAAAACTTTTTGTCCTAAGGACGCAAAACATATACTTAATAGAAACTGACAAAATTAAATCTTTCAGTAGACCACTAACACGATGGTTCAACTAAGTGCCTTCATACCAATGAGCACAAGATCTTATGAACTCTTAAACCACGGATTACTGGCACAATGGACTACACCAGCTTGTGTCAATTCCTACTTATTCCTTACTTTAATCAGGATTACTGGCACAGGAAAAGCATCAGACCTTCAAAATGCCTATTATGCTGTATTCTGTAAATGAAACATTTTCATAAATGCTAATACTATACTGTGTATTTGCATTACATTTTATGCATCACTGCCCCCGTCCAAACTGCATATAAATGATCCATGTGAACACTATTGTCATAAATATGCACACTAAATAATTTAAACATACAATATGGTGTTTTGTTTTTACTTACAGCAGTTCACAAATATGAGAGCTACCTGAAAATTACTCAAGACTAGCCTTCTACTATTTACACAGAAAAATTTAGGTATCTTTTGCTACATAAAAAGTACTTCACTACCCAGTTTAAATTTCATAATTAAGTTTAAAAATATGGATTTATTGAAATGGAATTGACTATGACAATGGAACCATAACTAGATTATTAACATCTAACTCAGCTCTGCATTGCCTTTGAACAATTACAAGCATACCAGACACATCAATACACAGTTAAATACTGCTTTTTCCACCATATCTGGCTATGCTAACACAAGATGAGACAGGTGACTATGTTGCATACAAAATTATATTAAAGTATATATTTGTGTGACTTCTTTAAAGTAAGTAACAGTAAAATTCTGAAAAATGCCCCACTGTGATCTCAATAAAAGAAACAAAAAAAAGGTCATTTGAGAGGGTGGTTATGGCAGCCAAAATGTAGAAAGATCCTCTGCATGCTAAATTATTCAAAATTTCAATTTTACCTCTGGAAACTAAATCAAAACTAGTGATCCAGACATCACTCTGAAGTCTCTCAAGAGAAGTAAAATGAAAACATTAGAATTTGACAATACTGCATTCCAATTTTTCATGTCTTGCACTTCAGGTAAATCCAACTTCAGCAAGGGTTCTCTTATCTGTTTATTTAATGACTCTAAAAAACTGTAAACATTGGAAATCTCACATGAGTATTGAGTATTATTATTCTCCTAAAAAGAGAGAAAAGGTAGTCAGCTTCCATCAGAATAAACACCCCAACAATTGGAATGTATTAGTATTTGATATTCCCAGGAAAGATCTTAATATTCAGACAAGCATAAAGGTGTAAAATTAACAACAAAGACATCAAAGGCTATTTAGTATTTTTACTGACAGCTTTTGAAGCAGAGAAATGACATTTCAAGCACTGGAACAGGCTGCCCAGGGAGGTATTGCAGACAATATCCCTGGGAGTGTTCAAGAAATGAGAGGACATGGGACTCAGTGCTACACTTAGCTGACGACGTGGTGTTCGGTCAAAGGTCGGACTTGATGATCTTGGAAACAGCAACTTCTTAACTTGCTCTTACGGATCTCATAGTTGACCAAAATATTTTATTGACCCACTCTTGGAACCAGACAGAATTTTTAAAAAGCGGGTTTGGCCCATTGGCAGGTCTGGCTCTGTATCAGATCTGTGCCACCGCACAGCACAATCTGGTTTGGGGCCTGTCACCAACAGGAAACTGATAAATGACAGTACGCTCGGTGAAGGGACACAAACACAGCTGTGGCCTGAGCATTTCCCTGTGAGTAGAGGCTGGAGGACCAGGGCTGGTTCAGCCTGAAGAGGGGGGCAGCTCATGGGGCACCAAACAGCTGCTTCCAGTGCCTTCAGGGACTGTCAGGGAGCTGAACTCTTCTCAGCAGGGCGTGGCAGGAGGGTGAGGGACAGGTGAGACTGGGACCAGCGTTAAGGAAACATTCTCTCTGAAGGACAAATGAGTAGTGGCTCAGGCTGCCTGGTGCTGTGCAGGCTCCCTCCCTCCCTCCCTGAGCCCCCTGGTCT
>NW_008236932.1:657481-664666 GCF_000691975.1 Corvus brachyrhynchos | reverse complement strand
CACAGATTTCAGAGGTTTTAAAAACATGCAAGAGCCCAGAAGTGGATTCCCTGACAAGTCTAGCAAATAGGCTAATGTACAATGCGTAGATCAACGCTGGCATAATGGTCAAAAACTGTGTTTGTGCATTCAGTGTTGTTAAAATGTACAAAAAAAATTTAATGTTTGTAACGTTCCACAGTGCATTGCACATGCCACGCTTGATCATATTTTACCTGATACTCTGCTCTCAGACACAGGTTTGTAAGAACATCGAACAGAAGAGAAAAATACTGCTTTTAGAGCACCTCCACTTTTCAGGATACCACACAGTTCTCCATTTATGACATGGATAAAAGAAACTATGATACTCATAGCTGTTTTAGACTTCAGCAACTAGTCATACGGGAGGACCAAATAAATAAATCAATTAGATAAATAAAATACTGAAAATAAAATACCTGTCTATAAACTACTTCTCAGTGACCCACTGATGCAGACCAGAAATAGGTAAGTAATTTTATTCCATAGTAATTTCACTTCTTGGTATAACAGAGGAAAAAGGAGCCATTCATTTTCATAAGCATTCACAATTTGCATGTTTCACCCAAATCCTGATCAGTATTTTCTTTATTTGTAATCTCTACTTTCATATAGCAAATTTCACTTCACACTAGCCATTCTAATGGCTCTCTATCTTACATGGCCCTCTTAGTGCCTTGTTCTTTTCCACTTTGAAAAGCAACCTAAAATTGGACACTGTGCTCCAAATGAGTAATTTCTAAAATATCACTTTCACATTTAGGGTTTCAAACCTCCTCTTAACACATTTAAGAACCCTACTTGCACTGTCAACTCCTGTTGCTAGATGTAGTTAATGCTTAGATCAAGCTGTGATGTTTTCATTGAAAGAAACAGTAACCTTCTAAGTACTGCAATTATTTAATGAGTATCAGAGGATGATGCATGCATTCAAGCGGATGTCAAGGCAGAAAAAAACACTCTTGCTGAATATCTTAGATTTATTAGGTCCATTTAATAATAGCTTGGTTTTGGTGATATAAATACTGGATTTTCATTATTGTTGCCAGACGGTATTTTTCATCAATAGTATAGGCCAAATAGACATCTGTCAAGAATTGGGATGTGACAAGCTAGGACTGCCTGTAAGAAAACCTTTCCCCAGGAGGACACAGAAGTATCAGCACATGCTGTCCAGGGACTGTGGATCCTCAGGATGAAGCCTCAGGAAGTCTGGTCTGACCCCCTGGCTGACTCCACTGTGAGCAGCTCCTTGCACCAGACACCTCCCAACCTCCCAACCTCCTTCCCCAATGAAGTAGTCCTGAATTTGTGACTTCTTGTTCCAGTGATGGCAAGAGGAAGAAGCTGCCCTTAAATCTTCTCATGCCTTGAGCAATAGGAGGAACAACCAATGCCAAAGACTTCCCTTACAGACAATGGATTTCCTCCAGATACCATAATGTCCAGACATTTTTGGTTTTACCTATTTAATAAAATCACCACTATGACATTGAAGGACCACTGCAGTTTATAAAACAGCATGCCACCTCTAAAATTATGATCCAACTGTTTTAAATTAAAAGAAAAAAAAAGATACTTTTTATTATTACATGAAGAGTTTGTCTAGGCTGAAGGCTTTTTCTATGGTACACAAGTTAGCTTTATGACTAACTAGAGTTTCCACTGCTTCAGAAATCTCTGCACAGCACTCCATTTTGCAATACAACACTGCGCTAATGTCAAGAAAGACCCGACTCTGTGCTACTGGTCTCCTCAAATCAGCTTTACTTACAAGCACTTCAGATCGCATCTAGATGTCACAACATGCTTCAAAAAAAAAAAAACAAACTACAATGCTATTGACTGGCTCTTGAGATAATTTATAGAAAAGTCTTTGTAGAGGTGTGGAAAAGGAAAACAACCCATACAAATCTAAAGGGGATTCTACAAAAAAGACTGATCTATTTTCATCAAGTACTACACCAAAAATATCTTCAGAGGGGCTGCTGGCTAGATGAAAGTCATCAAGTATTAAAAAGAACAGAATACAGCAGTTAGAAAGGAAACATACAAGTCATTTGAATTATGATTACCCCTGGCATGATGTTAATTAATTATCATAGAAATACCAGTGTAACATTTAGGGGTTTTATGTAAACATCAGCTTCCAAAGTGCATGCCTTTCTTCCTGTATTTGCAGCAAACCTTCCACTTTTAACACCAATTTTTATACTTCTTGAACTCAGGTTTTTCTAAAGGTCAAAATTCTCTGTTTTCAAATATAAATAGAGTTTATATTACACTTTGAGGAGCTGAAAAAGTAAGGGATTAGCACTGGTGTACTGTTAATTCTCAAAACAGGAGTTGCAAATACATTTTTTTGTATCCAGGTAAAGCCCAGACAAGCTGACAGTGACATCCTCCCTTTCACTTAAACCAAAACAAGTATTTTAAAAATTCTGTCATTTTTGTTAACTGTTTGTTTGGCTGCCTGATTGGTTTTGTTTGTTTGACTTTTTCAAACAAGAGCAAAGCAAGTGACAGAGCAAGAACTTCATCTTCTCTTCTGAGACATTGGCATGACCTTGCATGACAGAAATGCCATGACTAATTCAACTCGGAGAAGATGAAGGTTTATAGTCAGGCAATGTGTTCTCACACTGGTGAGAATTAGTACCTTTTTTCTATTTTAATTATTTTGTGTTAACATTTTGAACCTCACATTCTGGTACCCAACCCATAAGGTGCATAAACGTAGTCTCCTTTTCCTGGTGGGTTTTAGGTACTTCGCTAGTGCACAGTCAACTAAGTTTTATGCCTTATTATAAATAATAATAAATTATTTGCAGGAGTTCCTTTCTGAAAAATCAAGAAAACTAACAAGCTGCGGAAATACAGCTACTTCAGGCAGAACTTAGTGCTTCACATGTAATATAGTCAAGTGACATGATATAAAGATTTTACCAGAATAAATGTTATGTAGGTGATTTTATACAAACCTAAAATGTGTGACTAGCACAAGCCAAGCATCTAACCGGAGTGTTTTTCATATAACATCTCTGAGACAAAGTCTTGTAGAACTGTACCAATTGATTTATAAGTCAATACCATGTCTACATATATGGAGTAATTATACTAATATGGAGTAATTACACTATATATTCCATACACATTATCTTCTGTTCACCAAGGTTTTATAATTAATATTCTCAGTTTTATGATTATATTTAAGTAATAAGTGCAATCCACACTTTGCTGTATTTAGATTAAATATGTGAAGTGATTAATGATAGAATTTAGGAACTGTACTACTAGAGAAAATTAGGAATGCCTGTTCTGCGAGCTGCAGCTGTAAGTCTATCTGCTATGCTAGATGGAGTAACTGCTGTGCTACTGTGCCACCACACCTGTCCCAGAAGCACACGTTTGCAAGTGGGCAGGAACTTCTTTTTTCCCCCACTGATAGTCCACCTTTATAGATATAGATATAGATACAGATACAGATATAGATTTATAGATATAGATATATAAAATGGAAGCCATTAAATTAATAAAGTCTCTCTAAGATGTGATACCCGATTTGCTCTTCAATAAACTGGGAGGGAATACATTAATGTCCTCTAAACTGATTCTTGTCCTGGCAAAGGTATCATTTAGAGGAGAGTTAAAATTACATGGTATCTATTTTAAGAACTGTTTCAGCAAATCACAGTCAAAACATTGGGTAAAGTAGGTGATCTAAATCCTGTATTTTTCAGGCACGACTGACATGACCCACTTTCTGTCCCTAAATCAATCTCATGCTCAAGCTGTGGCATGGGTAACCCATTCAGATATCTGCCTCAGCATACCAGAAAAGGTATAAAGGGAACCCCCTTGAGGAAAACAAGCTGTCTTAGTTTAAATCTGTGTTTGACAAGTGATGTGAGGGTTAAAGGAAAACAGAGTATAAACAAGAAAGTCACTAGCAAAACCAGCATCTGCTGAAGACAAGGAGTAATAAAGCTACAAAATACTATAACTGTACATTTTCAATTCCTTTGTCTCCTGCCATTGCTAAGTGCGATAATGCTCAAAATGTAAATTGAAACAGCAAACTAATTGTCAGTAAGATAAATTAACAGGAAAAAAAGTATTATGGAAGAGATGTCTAGAAAGATAATACAGGTAGGTATGAAATTGCCCACATAGCATGTTCATATTTCATTTTCTTTTGCCACAAAGAGTAGGCCTGGGCCAAGCATCATACCTAAATAGCTTTGCCTGGATTAGGGGACACAGCCACCTGATGCATCATTTTTTCAACTCCTATCTATATTAGAAGGAGGACAGCTTTCAGTCTCAGTGAACTGTGCTGTACCACACTACAGAGAATGCAAGATATGGTTATCTTGTACCAAACAATGCAATATTTTGCTTAAAGCTGCAGTGTCAAAGAAACCCAACGAACAGACCTGCTATATCTTCTTTGGAAAATTCCCAGAAGGCTCAGAAGCAAGCAAACAAGATGTGCTAAGTAGTGCAGCATCCCCTAACTATACCTGCCTTGGCCTGGTCTTGGTTTGACCTTGCTCCTGTGGCACTCACCTCACAGGTACCATGTCCTAAGAGACTAAGCTTTCCCGAGTCTCTAGTGACACCTGAGACAACCTTGAAATATAGGCAAGGTAAAAATAAAATATAAGTATAAAAGTTACGTAGCTATACACAGTATAAATATAAGTATAAATATAAGTATAATAATTATCTAAAAGTATAAGTAAAATTTTTCCATAGGGTTTGACAAGGAGCAGACGCAGAAATGCCTGGTTTAGGCAGAAAGCTCTGATCTCCCTCTGTAATTTCTTTTATTCATTGAAGGGCTTGAAAATTCTCATGGGTTAAGGCTGTGGAAGCTGTGTCAGGAATCCAGCCATCTGCACATATTGGAATGTGGATCAATTTTTCCAGTAACTTCCTCATTTCCCTTTCTTTTTATTTTATTTTAAGATAAAAAAAAATACAGAGATTCATCAGAGAACAGGACTATGAGGTCTGAAGTATTTAATCTGAGCTTAAACTTAAATAAAAAAGCCCACATAAAAAGGATTTTTAAATAATTTTCATATCAACGAAATGACACATCATGGAGCAATTCTGTTTTGTCAGCTTTGAGTATAATATATGTGATCTAATTTTAGATTTGCAACAGAGTGGGTCTTTTCACTTCAAGAGGCATTCACATCTTTGAAAGCAAATTAAGTTATGCTTGTTTGCCAAGCTTCCCACTGCCTTGCCCTATAAAAAACAAACGGGACTGTATACTTCACCAAAAAGGCTAGATATTCATCTTTTCACACAAACAATGGTTTTGTTTACAGATCTTTTCCAAAGAATATAACATGCCAAAACATAAAATGTAAGAAATAGTAATGAAATTAATTCACAAATTCACGTGCTGAGGAAGAACAGTAGTATTTACTGGAATATATCTGTAAGATTTGATCTGAAAATCTGTAAGATTTATGGTTTCAAACCAGCCCTGAACATAATTAAAATTATTTTGTAAATCACGGGATGGGTAAGGTTGGAAGGGATCACAGTGGCTCATCTGTTCCAAGCTCCCTGTTGAAGCCGGGCCGTCACCATGGCTTTAAACTCAAATTAATTCATATTCCGACAGTTTACTAATCTGCACAAGACTTCCTCCACCAAAATGTTAATTACCCAGTGCTGAAATTGTTACAAATGATGATTTAATAAGCTACCAGGTTTGACAGCCCTACTGTACTCCTTGCCAAATAATTAGGATGTACCAAATTTCACCTCATTTACTTCATTTATAAGAAATAAAACTGAAATTGTGGAGCATTTTTAAGGAAATAGTCTTTTAGAATAGAATTTTAAAATAAGGAACAAAGAATGACAAAGAAAACTTCTGTATTCTAAATATTTGTGAAATTTAGATAATATTGACCCATATTTGAACAATTTACGTATTCACTGCACAGGTGAAGTCCTGCAAACTTAAAAGTTTAAGGAAAATAGGTCTTTTTATTTTTCATGGCCAACAAAGAGAACTGTGAAAGGAACAAGTCAAAGGTTATTTTAACCTAGGTTCCCTAGTTTTACGCCATTTGAAGTCTAATTAAGGTAAAAAGGATTTTCTGAAGTGTGAAGAGCAAGTTTATTTTATTTATTAAAAAAAAAAAACAAAAACCAGGTTTTATTAAGTAAGATGAAAATTACTATGATGTAAAGGCAACTTACTGGAAGTCATGTCATATTTCCAAAACCTTAAAAAAAATTACCCCAGAACAAAGCCGCCAGTCTCCACGAATTCAGGCATTAAAATACCTTTTTTTTGGCCTATGTATCCTTGGTCAAAGAGGCCAGAACACCCCTAAGATGCTTATTAACCTAAGAAAAAATAATTCTCCAAAATTACTACTAACATTTCTATCTCAGAAATAACCACTAATATCATAAAATATTAAAATCACATAATATTAAAAGAGAGGAAGGGAAATCACCCTTAGTAACTTTGAGAAACACTGAACATCTGAAAGATGCATCCATTTTACTCAATATGAAACTAAAGGTAGTCAGAATCCCTATCATAAGGTCAATTGAAGGAATGAAGAAATAAAAACTGTGTTCAGAAAACAAATCCTTTTTAATTATGGCTGCGATCCTTTCCATCCCTAACCTTCTAAATCAAGCACTGAACATCTGCAGTACTCTGTGAAGAGATTAAACAGTAAAACATGCATCTGTTGCACAGACAGAAGTCCTTCAGTTTCTATCTGCTAACCTCCCTCTAATCGTATTTCTGAATGATAAATATATGCCTAAACAAATTTTCCTTCTCCACCATGCTGGTCACACATTCTCTTTAACATATTGTCTTGGTTTTGAAAGACAGGTGTCTGCTAAGGAAGGCAGGAGCCTCCCTTGAAGTGGCAGATATAACCCCTTTCCCTCTGAGTTATTATAATTTTGAAATCAAGGGCCTTTAGGCAAAGATGTGGGAAATAGGAATAACAGTTCTGTACTATGATAGATCTCTATGTGTATAACCAGTCAAACAAACAACAATAACTCTGGCAGTAACAGCAAACAATCACAAACCCAGTGCCAGCCTTCTCGGCTGTCAGGCCCTTTCCCCTCGGGTGCAGTTCCGCTCGCAGCCGGCAGGGGCGC
>NW_008236932.1:656173-656573 GCF_000691975.1 Corvus brachyrhynchos | reverse complement strand
TGGGAGTTCCCACCTGGCCCAAATGTACGTCAATCCCCCAAACTCCATGTTTCCAGGGAACCCTTACCGCCAAGAAGCCCTGATGGAGAGCATCAACAGAATGCCATTGGCATCCTCAGAGTGGTGATGTTTTTCAATCTGTCACTCTTTGTCTGCGCCCACCTCTTTTCTATTTCTTTCTCTTTCTCCCTCTCTCTCTCTCTCTTACTGTTAAATAAAACCCATACTACTGACTTTGGCATATGGCCTCATTTGCACCTTAATTCAGGCAGAAGCATTTCTGACAATTTTAATGATGGGATCATAACAAGGGTCTAGAAGCCCGCAAGCCTGGGGGCTGCTCCATGCCACTTCCAGTGGCTTTCTCTTTCAAAAGGGGGGCACGGGGGGGGGCTTTTTG
>NW_008236932.1:651117-651541 GCF_000691975.1 Corvus brachyrhynchos | reverse complement strand
GTGGCGGCCCCCCCGCCCCTCATCGTGGGGGAGCCACACGGGCTGCCTTTGCCTGGACATGTCCCTGCAGCCTCAGCAATCCCTGGCTGCTTTGGAGCATCCCAAGCCACTCTCCCCAAGAGCAACTATTACCCATGTGGCCAGCCTCAAACCAGTATCCACACGGGACACTTGGTGCCAGGTGGCTCAGCGGTGAAGGCCAGAGACTCATCAGGGTGGGAAGAGACCTTGAAAGTCATCCAGTCCCACCGTCACCCTGGCATCACCATCATCACCCTGAAACCATGTCCCCAAGTGCCACATCCAGACAAGACTTGAACACTTCCAGAGACAGTGACTCTACCACCTCCCTGAGCAACTTCTTGCAATCAATTCCTGACCACTCTGTCAGGGAAAAGTTGTTTGGAATATTTAATCTGAACCT
>NW_008236932.1:650306-650952 GCF_000691975.1 Corvus brachyrhynchos | reverse complement strand
CTCTAAGAAATAGTGGCAGTAGGGAAAAAAAAAAAAAAACCAACCAAAAAAACCAGAAAACACCCAAAAAATCCACCAAAAGAAAAATAATAGGAATAGGACTAATAATAATACAAAGAAGATGAAGAAAATGAAGAAATAGTGGTAGTAAATAAGAAAAAGAATTAAGCTTAAGAATAAGAACAAGAAAAAAAAGAATAATAATAAGAATGAGAATATGAGTGAGAATAAGAGTAAGAATAAGAATAGGATTAAGAATAAGAATAGGAAAAAGGAAAAGAAAAAATAGTAAGAATAAGAATAGGAAAAGGCATAAGAATAAAAATAAGAATTAAAAAAGAAAAAATAATGAGAATGAGGATGAGGATGAGGATGAGGATGAGAATGAGGATGAGGATGAGGATGAGAATGAGAATAAGAATAAGAGTAAGAATAAGAATAAGAATAAGAATAGAAACAAGACCAAGAAGAAAGAATAAATATAAGAATAAGTTGATGTAGAAGAAGAAAGAGGAGTAAAAGTAAATAGTAAGAAGAAGGAGAAGAAGAATGGGGATCAGAAGAAGAATAAGAAGAGGCTAAAGAAGAAGATTAAATAGTAGGAGTAACAAATTATTATTATTATTATTATTATTATTATTATTAT
>NW_008236932.1:648796-649360 GCF_000691975.1 Corvus brachyrhynchos | reverse complement strand
CAAAGGAGTTTTGCCCATTATGGCAAAATTGTATAAAGAGGCTGAGACTACCCAAGCCCACCTCTCCTTCACCTGACTGCAGCTTTGGGCTGGGACTTAAGCTGCCTAACAGAACTTGAGATAGCATAAAGGCGACATTAGTGTTCAATTACCTCTGGTCTAGGAACAAGGAAACAAGACTAAGGGAGGAGAATGTACCCACAAGAAAGCCAAACGCAGAAGCTGTCCTGAAAATCAGCTTGGGCTGGATTCAGCCTGGGGAGGCCATAGCCCACAGGCTCATCTGCTGAGGCCAGGTTTGCACACACTCCCTGTCTTGGTTTGAAAGACAGGTGTCTGCTAAGGAAGGCAGGAGCCTCCCTTGGAACGGCAGATGCAACCCCCCTTCCCTCCGAGTTATTATAATTTTGAAATCAAGGGGCTTTTAGGCAAAGATGTGGGAAAATACGAATAACAGTTCTGTACTATGATAGATCTCTATGTGTATAACCATTCAAACAAACAACAATAACTCTGGCAGTAACAGCAAACAATCACAAACCCAGTGCCAGCCTTCTCGGCTGT
>NW_008236932.1:616432-648412 GCF_000691975.1 Corvus brachyrhynchos | reverse complement strand
GGGGCCAGCCGCAGCCCGGCCTCCAGCAGGGCAGGGAAAGCAGCTTTGGGATCCCGGCGTTGTCTCCAGCAGAAAAAGAAATAAACGGCCGAGAAGAGGAGCCAGCAGCTCCTTTCTCTGCAGCTCCTCTCTCCGGACGCTGAGAGCGAACTGAACCCACACCCCGGTGAAACAAAAAGGTGGCCAGGCCCTTTTGTCTTTTCTTAAGTACCTGGCGATTTATCGTCTTAGTAACAGAATGGGGGAAAATTCCTTTAACAGGAAAAAAAAACTAGGTCTCTTAAAAACCCCAACACATATGAATTACAAAATTAGGAATTACAAAGATTCCAGATGATGTCATGCTACTTCATTTACTAAAAGAACCTGAAAAAACCTCAACAAACCACACCACCTAAATCAGCACTCCATGAGTGGTAACACAGTGTACTATTCCTTGCTGAGGAGAACACTGGGAATTCCAGGCAAACCACAAGCTTTGTAAAGAACAGCAGATTTGGTTGACTCTCCAAAGTGCTCTGGCTGCCACAGAGAGCAAACGGAAAGCTAAGCAGAACCTACTTTTGTGAGTGTTTCGTAACGTCTGGAGTATTTCTGCCAAAACCACTTACCCTATGAAGATGCAAAACTGTAGCGCTTCCAGTTGCATTGACAATAATGGATGCAAATCAGGAGACCCAAAAACCTGCCAGAAATTCCACACAGAAAGCCCCCTACAAAATTCCCAGCAGACTGGATATGTCATCACACCCTTTCCAGGTGAACAAACTGCACCAGGGCTGTTGAAGAGCACTGACAAGCCAGGCAGGTAAGAAGCTGAGGACAGCCTCAGGAACACCACCCTGACCCAACACCATCATCTCTCATAGCTGACAACGTCCCTATGAATGGAACAACTAAATTCCTGGAAAAAAACTTAATACTGTTTCTATGAACATCAGGCTATGCCGATGTTCATCAGTTAAGCTTAGACAACACATATGAAATGCAAAAGCAGCACACTGTACAGCTGCCTGCCTCAGCAAGTCCCACCCAAGGAGGACAGTAAAACAGCCAGGATTCATATTCAGTGCTCTGTGGAAGACAGAAGTTTTGCCTTCGTGTATTACACCAACTATTCCAAACAGATTCCTTTTTCTTCTCCTCTCAAATAACAGTTTCTTTAGGCCTCATTATTCACCTTTTATGCTGCAAGTTTGGAAATCTTGCTCTGGAGGGCTAAAGACATTTGCATTAGGATCTCTGCCTCAAGATAAGTGTTTTTAATTATCACAATAATTTTGACTTTTTTTGAGTACTAGAGAACTAGAGAATTTTTCAGACTTCCATTTTAAATGTACTTAAGTGAAATTTAGCACAGAAAAAAAAAAATTACACTACAACAGGAAAAGGGAACTCAATGATCACCAGTAGGTTCCCATAATCTTGTTACAGGAACATGCAACTGATTGTACTAAACCACTTCAACATACCAGAGGTGGACTCACCAACCCCATAAAAAAAAGATCATTGAATCACAGCTACTCAGCACTGTCACATTAAAAAAACCCCAAGCTTCCTTGCTTAGGAGCTTCCAAGAGATCTTACACTTTCCAAACTGCCCAACTGGTAGGCAGTGATGAAATAAGGAAGTGATGAGCCTAAGATGGCTGTTTAAATGAATAAGCCAGATAGCTTCTATGAGTATTTATCTACAGTGTCTGAAAATAAATTATATACTTGCAGATTCCTAAACTGAGCTTTCAAACACCACTTATTACAACATAAAAATTGTCAATCTGCTCCAGCAAGCTGAAAAGTATTTCCTGAACACACATTTCTTATCCATTTCAAGGAAAATGGGAGGAAGGGTAATTGAAGAAACAAGATGCCACTCATATGATAAGATATATAAAGTCTAGACAAGGAAAGGGAGGCTTACCTCTGCCAAAACACTTGGACAAGTAAAACCACTAAGGTTGTTTTCAAAGCTGTGTTTGTATTTCAGTCATGTTCTTCCATATCCCCTTTCTTTTTCTATCCCTGCCTCAAGCTAGATGAAGCCCTTGGGGGGCAGGGAGGGGTGGGAAAAAGCATTTCCCACACACATATTCTGCACAGAGACAAAATCTGAGAAAGAGCAATCAAAATATTTGAAAAAGTAAGTATTTCTAGGTGACACATTTTTACAGGTTCATTGTTTTTAATAGAGTTCTTAGTGATATTTGTCTTCAAGAGTCATTGGCTTGACATGTTGGTGATGCTTATTTCACAAAGCCAAATTAAGCTGGCTACAGCCATTCTGATAAGTCACAGAGAGCTCACAAAGGAACATGTTCATAAGGGCAAAAAGTAACTGTCTGAAATTTCTGAGCTGCCAACTACAAAACAGCAACAAAATAAAACATCTTCCAGCTGCAAAAAAAAAATCCCCCAACAAATGTCTGCTACAATGCTGGAAATACAAATGCTGGGAGACTCAATGAAAAAATTAACCAACATTACATCAGAAAACAATTTGTTTCATCTTCCCAATGCAAATTCAATAACAACTTATACCTAAATTTGAGCTGGGTACCTTTTCCACATCATTTACAGAACACTGACTAATTGTTATCCCAAATGCATTCTGTTTTATTTATATAGTTCAGTAAGATTTCTAGAGCTGACATACAGCATTTGCACTACATAAGTAAAAGGACCCATCTGTACTATCAGTCTGAGTTTTATCCTTAATAACTCTGAGTCTATTGTAAGTTTCAAGGCAATTATTAACCAATGATACACTAGAACTCCTTAAAAATTAGTAGGCAGATGGCAGATTTCACTAACAAAAGATATACACAGAGAACAAGAAGAACATCCATTGAAAGAGGCAACTTTTAAAATTTTCCCAATGACTCACATGTTTTGAGTTTGAATTAATTCAGAAAGGATTATCAAACAGTATCAAGCCAATTTCTCTTAATTCCCTTATCTAGAAAATAACATGTATAAATTCCAGCACAGAAAGGAAACAGAACTGAAAAATATTTCTAATGCAGGATCTTTTGCTAAACTGTGTCTTAAGCTTCCTACTGTTCTTCCCCTGTAATTGAATAGCAACTAAGAAATATTATATGATTATAGACTTTACAGTAAAATATATAATTAGAAGATGCTAGTGAGTGCTACATAGTAAAATTAATTTTTCTCTTTAGATTGATGCTAGTAAGGTTCAAGCACATGAATCTTTAAAACCACAAAGAAACCCAAAACAGAGAAAATTTCTCTTCCAATCCTCACATTTCTCAGGATCAAATGCCAACAAAATACAATGACATAATGATGGAGACTGGACCTCTATAAGTCATCTGGACTAAAAACCCCCCTCATTTGTCTTCTGTGCCCATTGGCTCTATGAAGGAAAAGAAACTATGCATTCAACTGCATGATGCACAAAATATGCCTAACATATAAACACGCTTTACTGAATTCATGCTGCACATCTTTAGGTCTTCTTTCCAGCAGTTTTCTGGTAGACTTGGACTCATGTCTCTACTCATACTCTCTCTCCCATCCTGAACTGAAGGTGACTGGCTAAAATAATGTAGCACTCATTTTGAAGTTATGCTGTTACATATCAGCTTCCCATTAGTGGTCTCTTGCACTAGAATCCTACCTTATGTGTGTGACATAAATGGCAGAAAGCCAGCGAAGATTATATTGAATATTTGGGACCTGGGCACAGGCTATGTTTTGAAACATAAAAACAGATGTGATAGGTTGTCATTGCACTAAATGTTCTCTCATTAAACACTCGGAGGCCTTGAAATAACTGCAAAAATGCTTCAGGTTATTTTTCGGTGTAACTACCACTCAGATAAACTCTGACCAAGTTAAATACAGAATTCAATTCATTACAGATACCAGTTAACAATGCTTTAATCACTGTCTTCTTATCTTGCCATACAAGAGCTTAGCAGTACAACTTCAATAAAATGATTATGCTCCTCAGTGTATTCACATCATTAAATAAGTAAAAAATTACTAAATATTTCTATTTAACTGTCAAGAATATTCTGATTTCTGCTTTATTTTTTACTTCTAAAAAGTTTTTTAGTTGAAGAACAACAGCCATAAAAACAGAAACTTACAAAATTAATTATAAAAAATATAATAAAAATTGATTGCTAATAAACAATCTTGAAAGGTTAGGCTATTGAAAATAAATGTTTTCAACCTTCCAACTACGGAGAGTGATCACTGAAAATGCAACAACATTTAAAATCTATGACCTCCACAGTTACTTAGCTCATTATTAGCTTTCTTCCCCTATAAAGAGTTTAATGCCTGCCCCCTCCCCCCCCCATCCCCCCAAAAAAAGAATGAAAGCAATATCCTTTATTTTTTTTCCTTTGTCTGGTTGGTAGAAAACAGCCTCCAAATCCAGGATCTGATTTAAAAGTTTACTACCTGACAAGTTTCTATTAGCTAGCCATTTTTCCTTTATGTGGAAAGATTAAAAGAGGAGAAAAGAGAAGCCGTGTTTAAAAGCATGCATTTTTCTTGCTCTGCCCTTAGCACTTCTTTCTCGGCATCAGCTTCCAGGAACTCACTTTTGTTTTCTCAGCTTTTTTTCATGTTGTGATAAGTCATATCAGGCTGCATCAGTCATGCAGCAAATACACTGAAATGCTGAAAAACACTTTTCCCCTCACAGCCATACTTACAGCAGTAAAGAATTTAAAAGGAATTTCACAGGAAAAATCATGCCTGCATGGTCTAGAAAAAAAAGGTACAGCATTAATGGCGAATTTAAACTCTACATTAATTCTAGTTATTCACTGGAGCTAAGCATAATTCATTTTTGATGCTTGTTCAA
The DNA here is from genome assembly GCF_000691975.1 of Corvus brachyrhynchos. Taxonomy (NCBI): domain Eukaryota; kingdom Metazoa; phylum Chordata; class Aves; order Passeriformes; family Corvidae; genus Corvus; species Corvus brachyrhynchos. The sequence continues at coordinate 643,569 of NW_008236932.1, read as the reverse complement.
GAACAAAATTACAGTCTGTCTTTTTTGGGTTTATTTTGGTTTTTTAAAGGCATTGGATAAAGAGGAGATGCCTCCAAACTGATCTGCATAAGGCAAAAGTAATAGATTTGAGCAACAGATCTGTGCATATACACAAGTAAACCTAGAAGACGTACAGTACATCACATACTTTAATGTATCTCTTCCACTATCTGAAAAAACGGAAAAAAAAATCAAATGTGCAACTAACATACAAGATATTTTTAAACCTGGAGAACAAAGACCAAAAAACAACAGCCTTCATATAGGCAAGATATCAACGGCATGTTAGAAGAGTCTTACAAAATTAGGATCGGTAAAACAGTCTTCCTGAAACAGACACTGCATACAACCTAACACATATCTGTACAATTTAGGGGGCTCTTCACCTCCAGAAACCTTAAATGATGCAGAACTCACTCCCGTGACATGTGATGATCACAGCTGGATGTTCTCTTGCCTCATCTGACAACTTCCTCCGAAAACTACTGCTTTAAAACTCTTAATATGATCCTGACAGAAGCCGTTCACTTCCTTTTCCCTCAGGAAAACTCTTCACAGCATTTTGGAATTATTTATTGGCAAGGCAGGGGGACTTCTGAAATCAGTGACTAAAAGACCTGAGGTGTGGCACTACACCAGAAGACGAACAGGTAAGATTAATGCAAAAATGTGCTATTTGCTCCAACACATAGGATATCTTTACCTTAGAATAAAGGGCTGAAATAAAGCCCACCCAACCAAATATTTAAATTCAAAAAGCCTCCAGAATTCATACCAATAGCTTAAAAGAGAGGGGGTTTGAACAGTGCATTTGTATATGCACTTCCAGCTCTCCATATTCCTCAGGTCTTTGCAGCAAAGGCACTACTGCACTGATGACATCTAGAGAGCTTGAAATCCTTGGCATTCACCCACCATGAAAATGGTGCCAGGAACAACATTTGACACATTTGAGATCAAGGACTGGAAATTTTAAGAAAACCAGACAAACAGAAATCACGAACCATGTTATTGCGTGTAAACTTGGGGAATCTGAGAGTGCAAAAACACAGTAAAGGAGCTGCAGTGTTTGGGGATGACATTATTTGCAAAAACAGAGCTGGGCCAGGTTTGAGAGAGAAAACTTCTGTTGTTTATGGTCTTGTGTGGGTAAATAGTGGGGAAAAAAGAAAGAGTCAGTGATGTCTTCTGTCCACTATGATTTCTGGCTTCACTAGAGAAGGCAATAATTAATTGGGAGTAGGTTAAGCGATCAATAGCATTTCTAGCATCAGTTCTTGCTGTGCCGCAATCACTTGTTCTAAGAGACAGGTTCTGCAGCCACTAAGAAATACTGGCTTCCATTCCTCAAGACAGAGTGATTACTGACGGAGAAAAGGCAGCAGTACAAGTTATTCCATGATCTGTAACATCTGTGTTTTGTGCTGGGCACTCAAACACCTGGCTGAACAGTTTTCATAACCACTACAGGTCAAAAAATACTGTTATGATCTCACTGTAGAAGTCTTACAGCAATTGTAAAGATTATTGCAACATCCTTTTCCCAGGCCTTGAGAATGATAAACTTGCCTCAGCCAGAACTATCCACAACATTGCAGGGAAGATAGCTAACCTAAACTCTCTACTGGATCACATTTTCAAGCATTACCTGCTTTGTTTTCCCTTCCCCATCCTCCACTGTGAGCTCTCACTCAGCCTTGCAGCACAAACAGCAATAGTAGCATATCCATGATTATCCCACAGTGTTAAATTTTCAAATGAAAATTTATGACCTTTCTCCAGTGATATCCCACAGAGGTAGGCTGGATATATCTGCAGAAAACCATCATCTTCCTTTTATCTCCTCCTACAAAATACGCAAAAAGCCAGAGCTGAACTAATCATATTGATTAATACTGTTTTCCTGTGCTTCCAGTTAATACTCACCCATTGATTTTTGTCTTATTGTCACGCTGCAAACCAGACAGGACATTCTTCTACAGTATCTGGTGAATATGGGCCTGATATATAACCAAGTAATATAAACTATTTTGTACCACAAACTACTTGCGGAAGCAACCTGTGGATTCCTTTCCCTTCATCACCCAACTACTGTGTGAGCCTATTCCACCTTCCAGCCTCAGGTATTTTATTCTAAGCAGCAAGGTAAATACATGCACAAAACCCAAGAAGCCTGGTGGCAAGCTCTGGCTGTCCCTGAAACAAAATTAGACAGCTGTGTACAGACTCTTGGCTGCTGTTTTCACTTTTGCCTTTTCCTCAGAACATAAAAAGGCCAAGTCCCTTTCATTTTACTGTCCTAATCCTACCCAGGACCTGGAATAACTCAGTATTTCAGATCTGCTTCCCTCAAGGACATACTGTAGCATGCACTTGCTCACAAGATAAACACATTCAATTAATAAAAAAATGGTGTACTTGTTAAACATAAAATACTTTGTGTATTCTTCTCAAGTGAAGGGATTCAAGGAGTCACACGTAAAGGTTTATAACTGCCATTTCTTGTCTATTTCTGAAATTTATACATTGTACTCTTCTGACTTTGCTTTTAGCTGTAAGGTCTCCTCACTTCTACTGCTCCAGGTGCTTGTGCCTTACAATGCTGATGTTAGGGAGCTCTAAAATCAGTCAATTATCAATCAAATTTTGGTCACAAAATAATTTAAAAATCACTTTTTTTGGGAAAAAAAAAGTGCAACACGACTGACTTAATATAACTCCTCTTGCCTCCCAGGTGTCAGTGTTTTTCTTATAAGGACTGAATCTGATGCTGTTCAGGATGCTGACTTTAACAGCCTATTATTATCAGACCTATTAAAATAGTAGTTTTGTACTAATAACCACAGTCTTCTGTCTCTGGAGAACAGATTACATTTCAGGCAAGTCAGAATAAGCTTCGTGCCCTAAGAAAGTCCCTTAGCTCCCAGCGTAATGCCATCACAATGCACTGTCAGTTCAGTACCCTTACTGAGTGACACAAGTGCAAACTGCTTCTGCAAGGAAACCTGAATTGGCCCTCTAAAGCTGCAACAAAGCGTTTGTCCAAACCTGCTCCTCACCTACAGCAACCTAAACCCAAATGTCCTCCTGAACTTGAAACTAGAACACCACTGAAGATGCCTAATTCACTGTGAATTAAAACATCAAAGCTTTGTTAACATGTTAATAAAAAAAAATTATAATTCTATTAAATTTCAAAGAAGAAAGTATTCATGGAAAAATTACCAAGGGTGCTTTAACACTAATACCACTGAAGGAGATAGGGGAAAGAAAATCTTGAATCACACCAAAAAGAAACCTGCCAGGTATCATCCCAGCAGGCTGAGCACACATCAAATTTGCATTATTCAGCTACTCACCTAGCAGACTTTCCACTAGTCAGCAAATGCAAAGATCTTAGAGCCTTCACATTGTTTTGAATTAGATCAACAAAATCAACTGTAGCAAAGAAACTGTAATGCAAAGAAGCATCTCATTGATAAGATATGATTACAGTTTTTGGGTTTTTTTGCACATAAAGAGGGAATCCTTAAATAAAAAAAATTACAGCCTTTACCTATTCCAGAGTCATCAGTGGAATTTACAGTCTAGAACAGTTTCATGTTTCCTAATTATGACAAGAACTTGCACCACATCTTGCCTTCAGTGTTGGGGTTTCCTACTAACCAGAGGTACCCTCGATTTTGTTGTACATTCGATTTACCCTCTGTCCTGGGTGCAGCTGCCCAGGTGCTGGCAGGTGAGCTGCAGGATGCCCCTGTGAGCAGAGACTCTGTGCCAGCACAGCTGGTCCAGCCAGCTCCAATGGACCACCACAGTGTACAGCTGAGCTCGGCAGACAAGATCATAGAATCATCATTTGTCAAAAGAAACCTTTAAAGCTCAGCTAGTGCAACTCCCCTGCAATGATCAGACACGTCTTGAACTAGAACAGGTTGTTCAAACCTCGTCATACCTAACCCTCAATGTTTACAGAGATGAGGCATCTACCTCTCTGAAAAATCTGCACCAGTGTTTAACCATCCTCATTGTATAAAACTCCTTCCTTATATCTAGCCAAAATTGACCTTCTTTAGTTTAAAACCATTACCCCTTGTCCTATCACTACAGGTCTGGCTGAAAAGAGGTGTTCAGTGTGCTGGAGCTGAGATTTCTCTGCAGCCCATGACAAAGACCATGGTGAGGCAGCTGTCACCCACAGCCTGTGGAGGTCCACGGTGGAGCAGAGCCCCATCTGCAGCATTTGGAGTAAGCCATCCTCCAGGTGGATAAGCCCTGAAGGAAGCTTCAACCCATAGCAACTCAATGCCAGAGCAGGGTCCAGGCAGGAGCTGCAGCCTGCAGCCCACACAGGAGCAGGTTTTCTGGCAGGACCTGTGGCCCATGGGGGACCCTTGCTGGAGCAGTCTGTTTCTGACAGTCTGCATCCCATGATGAGGACCCAAGATGGAGCAGGGGAAGAGCATGAGGAGATAGGAGAAGGGACCACAAACTAGGAATTGACTACAACCCCCATTACCCATCCCCCTGCACCTCCTGGCCTGGGGGGATATAGAACAGTTGGGAGTGAAGCTGAGTTTGGGAAGGGAGGGGTATGGGAGAGGTGTTTTAGGTTTTCCCTTTGTTTCTCACAATCCTACTCTATATTTTTAATTGGAAATAAATTAAATTAATTTCCCCTAGTCTGTTTTGCCTGTGATGGTAATTGCTGAGTGACCTCCCTGCTCTCATCTTGACCCACAAGCTTTTCCTTCTTATTGTCTCTCCTGTCCTGGTGAAGAAGGAGGGTGATAGAGCAGCTAGCAACCACCCAAGATCAACCCTCCAAAGCTTGTTTCCTTTCTCAGTCAAGGAGATTTGGTGTCATCAGAACAAAGTAAGAATAAAATAACAAATCCCCAGAAAATAATTTTTATAGCATTCTTAGCATTTTAACTTTTATAGAATACATTATTATGGTTTTGAAGGGAAAATATTTCACAAGGCCTGAAACAAATTAATTTCAGTTTTGCTTTAAAATTGAACTGTCATTAAAAAAAATCAGAAATCTCTACAGCCACTGCGATTCTCTTATCTCAGGCAAGAGCCAAAAAAGTCTAAGTATACAACCTAAATCATCCAGACTGTTAAACAGCCACTAGAGACAAACTATTTAGCACCTAATTAGATAAAATTAGGAAGACTAAATCTAATTAAGGGTCTTTTAAAGAACAGTCCAGAAGTGGCTATCTCTTCACAAAATTTGTAGTTATCATCAAAACCAGAGAAACACAGATTTTGAACCATCAAAGATGACTTCTCACTGCAAAATAATTATACATTTTTAGTTCTCTTCCAAAATTCCTTGAAATTATAATTTTTTTAAAAATGCAGCGGATTTATACGTAATAAACTTACACGGATAAAGAAAAGGAGAATGTAGTCTCTATTAGCAGAAACCCAGTCAATTCTAGCACTACTGTTAGGATTCCCTTAGACTTGGCATCAGCTGTTTAGGCTTTCCTCTGCTGGTGGGTTCTAAGAAATCAGTCACAGATTTAGAAAACTATGTCAATTATTGAAACATACTCACTGTCCTTACTTCGATTTTACCTACAGGTTTAAAATTCCATGTGGGACAAACCCCAGCATTTTACTACTGTAAGAAATCCTTGCTGCTAAGAACTATAAGCTGATTCATATCTTCATTGGAATTTAGAATGAACCGCCTTTGAATTCAGGTTCAAATTAATGACAAACTCATGTCTGAAACAGTAATGGCTTTGGTACAGAATTAAGGCCCTTCTGCATGTTTCTCAAAGTAGAAGGGAATCCTACTTCCAAAAACACACCACAAAATCTGTTGTATATTACTGTCAAATCAACATCTAAAGTCTTACACAAGAAATATAGCAAATTTCCTCGTGTACCCCTGTTTCATACACAGACTGCAGGAAAAGTGGCAGAACAGTGGCATCATCAGCTCTGATAATGTACAGAGGGATGGCTCTAATGAGGTCCATGATTTGAGTGCCTGGAACTGAAAGGAGTGCCTTGGACTACATCCAGCTGTGGCCACTGGTCACACAGTCAGGATTTTGTTCTGGTGAATAAACTTCTACATGTATCAGCATTCTGCAATACTCTATTAAGGAATTACGAGTTACGAGAAGACCACTGCTGAGGATGATACTGTTATTATTCCCTGTGCTAGCCATTTAGCCCAACACCCAGATATTAATGAGAGTTCTGGATTAAGTTGCTATAAGATGTAGAGTGATTTATAAGGAGTATCATTCTTCATCCCGAGTTTTACTTGGATTTCTTGTATCTGTCTGTTCTGATAGGTGTTTATGCTTTCCTGCTCCATGTCTATGTCTGGCTGATCTTGGAAAATGGAACTTTTTAGATTTAAACATCTTCCCAACAGTCCTGCACTGGTTATTCAAATCATGTCTATGAAGCATCTGTAGTTGTTTCTACCACTAGGAAATGAGGGAAACAGTCAACTTAGTTACACCCAAAGCCAATGGCAACTTCACCCAGATATTTCAGCCATCCTCTGTCTATTCCAACTATTAAGAGCATCTCCTTTCTCTAGAAGCCATTTCTCTCCATGCTCTTTCTACTCCCTCCCATCTATTCATTTGACTGCCTGTGTAAATAACTAACCTACAAGACTAAAAAATACTTCAAACTGATTAAAATATTGTCATTCTGAAAAAGAGTTCAGAAAGGGAAACAAACTTTGTAACTTGCAGTTTTATTTATTTTATTGAGTTTCAGGAGAGCAACAGTATTTTTCATCTTGATCAAAACCATAAGCAGCTGCAGTTTTAAAAACCTTGAAATGTGCAAATGAATGCCATATGAAGTATTGTAAGCAAGGCTTGTGATACTGACTATTCAATCATTACATTGCAAGGACAGTGAAAAAAGATGGTTTGGAAGGGAAAGGTGATTATGGAAGGAGGAGAAGTGATTTTTGTTTGTTTTGATGAGGTCCTTTTGTAATTATAAGCATATAGAAAGGGATAAAGAAGCAGTGGGGAACAATTAATGCAAATCAACTAGCTCTAGAGAAGAGAATGAGTATACACTATATTATAAACACATCATCCTGATAATACACACAAACACTAAGAGAACTTTTTAATGACTCTCTAAGCAAACACTGCTTCAACCTTGCTAACATCAAATTATTGTTTAAATTACAACATAAGTTTCTTACTCTGTGATCGTGATTTCATATCATGATGTGATTTACAATTTAAGGTGTATATGTTGGAATTATTGCATATAACAACATTAAGAACAAAATCCTTATGATTAATACTTCAGCTGTAAACACTAGCTCTCCTCTAATCTTTCTGGTTGGGTAATTATTCTGGTAACAATAAAAAGAAAAAAAAAACCTAGAAAATATTTTGTCCAAATTCTGGTAATATTTCAAATAGACTTGTCGGAGGTGTATTTGAGAGCCAAATGCAGGACAAGAGTGAATGTAAGATGCACACATACCTGTGTGAACCCTGCATCAATCATCACTGAGGGGATGGACTGGGGCACACTGTCCCTACCTGCCCACAGACCTTCAAAACACTCTTGCTTTTACATACATCTTTTATCTTAATGGTGTTCTGGTAAACTACTAGAATTTGACCAGTAAAAATCTTAATATCCTTCTAAATTTCTAAGTGTTGTCCTTCAAGAAGCCTCCTAATGCTGAAGACCTGATCACAGAATCACAGAATCAACTAGGCTGGAAAAGGCCTCTGAGATAACCAAGTCCAACCCATGACCTAACACCACCTTGTCAACTAGGCCACTGAGTGTCACATCCAGGCTCTTCTTAAACACCTCCAGGGACAGTGACTTCACCACCTCCCCGGGCAGCCCATTCCAATTCCCCATCACCTTTTCAGTGAAGAAATTTTTCCTAATGTCCAACATAAATCCCCCCTGGTGCAGCTTAAGACTGTGTCTTCTTGTCCTGTATCTGACTGCCTGGGAGAAGAGACTGACTCCCACCTGGCTGCACCCTCCTTTCAGGCACTTGTACAGAGTGATAAGGCCGCCCCCAAGTCTCCTTTTCTCCAGGCTAAACACCCCCAGCTCCCTCAGCTGCTCCTCATAAACTTGTGGTCCAGACCCTTCCCCAGCTCCATTGCCCTTCTCTGGACACACTCCAGCACCTCAAAGTCCTTTCTGAATTGGGAGGCCCAGAGCTGGACACAGGACTCAAGGTGGCCTCACCAGCGCCGAGTACAGGGGAAGAATCACTTCCCTGGTCCTGCTGGCCACACAATTCCTAATACAGGCCAGGATGCCGTTGGCCTTCTTGGCCATCTGGGCACACTGCTGGCTCATGTTCAGTCTGCTGCCAACCAGTACCCCTATGTCCCTTTCTGCCTGGCCGCTGTCCAGTCACTCTGTCCCCAGCCTGTAGCGCTGGAGCCGGCACCTAGTCTCATTGAACCTCATATTGCTGGATTCAGCCCAATGATCCAGCCTGTCCAGGTCCCCCTGCAGAGCCCTCCTACCCTCCAATAGATCAACACTTTCCCCCAGCTTGGTGTCACCTGCAAATCTGCCGATGGTGGACTCATGCAGATCCCCTCATCCAGATCACCAATAAAGGTACTAAACAGGACTGGGCCCAACACTGACACTTTACCCATGGGGAATGCTGAAGCCACACTGGGGTTTGCAGCCAAAACCACAAATGTTTAGCCTCTTTACCATAGAAAAGGCATGACATACTGGTTTATGAAAATTATGAAAGATGAGTCGTACACCAAAATCCCAATGAACTGTGACAAACTCATTAACAGAAGTGTGACGTAAGATAATACCAATACTGTTTCAGTCCAACTGCGATGACACACTCACCTCTTGACATGGTTTAATGCTTAGCATCTTACGTGTATCTTGTATTTCTGAGACCATTCATGCAATGATTTCTTCTTTTTATTTTGAGCATAACACAAATACATAATGAGAGAATGAGCCATAGAAAGGAACCAGACACTGGCAAATTTAGCGCATTAAATCCTAGCACTCCTCTGTATTTATTCCTCATGGTTGTGAAGCTTTGCTTCAAAAGCTCTGGGTACAGTGGAAAGACCCTATAGATGTGGCTGTTATGTAATGCACTGTGTAAAAACACGATGCATTTGAACAAGACAAAGCAATGTCTTAATGTCTTATTTGTACAAACTCTCTGTTTGAAGACTTTGAGACTTGTGATATGAAGGATTGGGTTCTAAATGGTATCATTTAAAAGGCAGACAGGGATGATATAAAGATACAGAATACAGTCTTGCATGTGCTGTAATGCTACCATTTATCTGCAAGACAGATCTGATGGATGCTGTAAGAGCAAAGTTTCAAGCTCCTGGAAGGAAAAAAATTGCAATAATTATCCATAAAAGCTTAGTGGAAAATTTTCTTCCATTGGTTCTATTAAAAAGTAATTAGCGCCTGTGCAACTGCCAAAAATTGGCAATTAACATTGCTACATAGGAGAATACTGGCACTTAATCTGGTTAGTGTTCTCAAGGAAACCTCTAATGCACTAATGCTATCTGTCTATCTATCTATCTTAGGCTCTTACATGGCTCCTATTACTATAATATATAGGCATTTAACAATCTTCACTGCAGTTATTTTTACAACACCCTGGCGAGGTCATGAAATACAGTCAAACCAAGTGCACAGATGTGGAGCTGAGTTTAGGCTATAATGTTATACAGGATTTAATTTACAAAATCCTTTTTCAGAAGGTATTTCCAGGTGCACTATACTTGCAATAAAATACACAGGTAGGTCAACCAAGGAAAAATTATTAACTTCAGGGTTTAATTTCAAATTTAAAATCACATTCAGATAGCAAAATAGTTTTCAAGAGAAGAATTAACTGAAGCTCTAGTTTAAAGCCAGAGCCAGGGCTTGTCTTGGATGTTTGCTGTAAGAACAATTCCTACTTCCCACTGAATTTAAAACTAATTCTCATTCAGCTAATAAAGCTGCAAAGATGGTCTTCCTAGCCTCTGAACAGACGCACAAGTGATGGAAGGACATCAACAATTGAGCAAGAAAGTTGAAAAATGTGCTCTGAACATGGCAGACCTTGAATACTGTCATAGTGATCATCTAGAAGAGTCACTAAAGGATAGGTCAGTTTGAAAGGAATGTTTAAAAGAAACCAAACAGATTAGACAGAGTATTGTATGTACACTGCTGGAAGAACAGCCAGCAGTACATGTATATCAAAGCTGTGCTAAACTTTGCTTTGCTAAAAAACCCTAACCTAAAAACACAAAAGTTACATAAAAGTCAACAAAATATCAATGTAATCTGTTTCTCAGTTTCAACTGCTGACTTAGGCATAATTTTAGCTATATGTAAGATAGCAATTTGTCACCTCTAAATATAACAAAAACTTAGGAAGAAAATCCCTCCTTTGCCGATATTTCCACTGTGAAGAGGCTTGCAACATATGTGAAACAAAATACATCACTCACTTCTGGTTTATGCTGCAACACAATTCAGGACTGAAAACCAATTTAGAGCAGTAGCTAAATAGTGTTTTTCCTAATGGTGTATTACACAGAAGCTGTACTGCCTTTATAGAAAGAAATAAAATGCTGATATTATCCAGTGAAAGAAATAAGGGACTACCAGAGATAAAAAGAGGAAAATACTCATATCTTCATTTTTAGTGTTCTTTTACTACATAAAAAGTACACTGCATGGAAACCAAATGTACTGTGGAAATTGTAACACAGAGTGTCTTAAATAGTTCACCTATAGAAAGAATTTTTTTTTTCCAATATGCTTTCTTTTTCCAAGGATTCCAATATACAGTTTTAAAAATCATCTACCCTAGTTGCTTGATGGCTTTGCTTAATTAAAATTCCAGTAAAAGAGTGTAACCAGTCTGTTTTCACAGTACACACTATAATGATACACAAGCAAATTGCACTTTTTCTTTTAACTTTTCTTCAGAAAGGGACCAAGATCATCCATAATGACGGAATAAAAGATTCTCTTCAAGTTCCATAGTATGATTAAAGGTGATTATTGATGTAGTTAACAAGGTAAAACAAGTGCACATTTCATCAAGAACATGATGAATTTTTAATGAAAATAATTTAGATTATCTTTGAGAAATAAGATAAAACAGGACTGAAATTTAAACAAGGAGATTTATATAACTTAGAGTGTAGGAGAAAAAATTATATATCAGTAGGAAAAAATGTTGATTTAATAATACTATGCAATTCAGGTAATTTAAAATTAATGTCTACAGTTACTTTATTCAATCATAATTGAAGATATTTCTACAGCCTGATTATATTCCTCAGATCCTGAAATACTTTTACAGTAGCTACCTGCTTATACCTGACACCTTTGAGACCAGTGAGTATTACATGAGCACCACAAGATCCTTCTCCAAAACAGGTTCTGAGAACACAGAATAATGAAAACAGAATCATGGAATGGTTTAGGTTGGAAGGTACTTGAGAGGTCATCTAGGTCCAACGCCCCTGCCATAGGGGCACCTTCCATTACACCAGATTGTTCAAATAGAAAACTGAAATCTCCTTCCCAAAATACAGTCAGCTTTTTGGTGGTATTCTCTCCTTTAATGAATACTGATTTCAACAGCACTTCAGCTGAGAACAGCTAAGAGACAGACAAACTATTACACTTCTTCATAATTCTGATAGCTTATTTCAGCTAGCTGTGGATTTTTGCATAAACCATCTCAGAAATTACCATTATCAGTAGCCTCATTTCAGTCAGGGATTTGGCTTTCAATATGTATGATTCAGTTTTCCTGGACCACTTAATTAATCAAACTTTGCATGCCTTTAGTGTCCTTTCTACTGGAGTCTAAACCTTAAAAATTAGGGCATAAATTAGGATAAGTAGGCCAAAATTGCCCCTAGAATTTTAGCTGGAGCTCCTGGCACACATATTTGTGGTCCAGATGTAGACTGCACAGTAGCTTCAACCTAAGACCAGTGTGACTGAGTCAAGCTGGCCTGAGACCAATATCTTTTCTTAAGAGAGCAATATCTTTTCTTTAGAGAGCTCTGAATTATTGTGTTGGAAGATACAAAAGCAACAGAGACTTTAAAAAAATCCCCAAGAGCTGGCAGGGGAAAGATCCAGCAGCCAATTCAATAAATTAATTTCAAAAACACACTGATTCTACCCCTGCCTCTGTCACACAGCTTGGTGATACCACAGGAAATTACTGGCATCAAAATTGTACCTACCTTGCAGATGTGTGTTTCTTATTTTCTGACCTGAAATAGTCATATCTGATTTGTCAAAGATAAACCTATTTCAGCTGAAGTAAGGAGATCCATAAAGTCCTTAATACACTGAAAAATGAGGTGTTTACTGTTTCATATTTGCCACCCTCCAGTCTTGTATCTGTGAACTGGAGATAAAACCCCCTCACCTCATAAATGTATTATGAAAATAAATTTATTAAACATTTATGAGACTTTCCAGCACCACAGAGACACTTATCACAGAAAAGGCCAATAGAAAATGAATTCTTTATTCAGAAAAGCTCTGAATGTCATGCTATGTATAAGGCAGGGCTATCACTCCAAATAATTATAGCAGCATAGTATCACACAGCTAATTACTAAGCAGACCATCACAAAATACACCGAGCAAGGCAGTCTTACATAAAACAGCTATGGGAATGCAACTGAAAACTCTGCCAAAACAAATTAAGAAAACATTTTAAGAATACATACTGTAAGTTTATGTTGCATCTCCTAGTTTAAAATGCAAATCAAAATAGGGGAAAATACCTACTCCATCATTTGGCACCATGATGATAGCTGTGTCATGTAGATCGTTATAAGACCACTGGTACACAACGAAACAAGAGAACTGACAGGCATGATATGAGGGATCTGAAAGCCTGAGGGACCTTTCACTAGAGGGTTTCCCCCACTTATAGATCAAGGTGCAAGAGAGTCTAGGATACTGGCAGTCTTCTAATTCAGCACTCTAAAGAAAAGGGACTTTAGTACATGGATTCTGCTAAAAACTCTCAAACTTCCAGTCAAACTTCTCTTCTTCCCAGAGCCATCTAACATGCATATCTCTGATCACAACTTTATTGTTGATACTATTGGTATCTCATTTACAGTCATTTTTCCACCCCTCTCTGACAACTTTTCTTTATGCACAGGTAAATTGTACATGCAATTTAGGAGCATCACAACACCTTAACCCCAGTTTATCCTCAACCTTCTCCTTTCTTTGGAGGTATGCGTCTCTCCACCAAGTTAGCTCAGCATAGTAGCATGGCTTACTCAGGAGAGGAGGGGAAAAAAAAAAGAATCTTGTTACAGCAGCTCAGAGGGAACATTTACATCCCCTGGTCATGTCAGACAGGCTTCTGTGATCAAAAAACTATACTCTAGCAAAGGCTAGACTTCTTTGCTACAGTACAGAAAGGAAGCAGCAGGGGGCTGGGGATGGGGGGAAGCTTTCAAGCATAAAGATGACAAGCATGATCAAAACCATGACATTTTCCCAGGCTTATTGCTCTGAAGTAGATCAGCTACTTAGTCTAAAAGAAAAGGTTTTTTTCTAAAAAATCATAACACCATGATGCAGAACTCAGCATTGAAAAATTCTGTCTGAACTCTTCGACCTTAACAAAATAACTGAAGGTGGTATTTTATAATGGGGAGCACCTGGCAGCTAGTGGTGTGTTACAATTTCTGCAACATTACATTTGTCTGCAAAGAAAAATTAAATTTACGAAACCAAGTAAACTCTTCAGAATGGCATTTTAGGCATTTGTAAATGTACCCAGCCATTCTGGACCATGCTCCTTTGACATGAATATACAGCATTCTATAGCAAATTGGTCCTTCTGACACCATTTTACTTCACAGATAGAGTAGATTCATACCAACATGCAAAGACAAATTCTTAATGTCAGTCCCTCACAGAAGAACACCACTTAAATTGCTGTATTCAACTACTATTACTCTTACTTTTAATTGGGTATGCTGATATAACATTTCCCAGAGCCTGAAAAAAGAGCCAGAAGACTGGAGAGAGGGGAGAGGGGGGAAAGATTACTAGATAGGAGACTCTAGTCCCACAGGGTGTTACTCACTGGCCATGGTTTCACACCAGATGAAACCTAACCCTCCAGGAAGACAGGAAACTTTGTGAAAGTTCACTGCCCTGATGACAGAATTAAGGTGTTGCCACAACACAAAACAGGCCAGGACACCTAATGCTCGTTAATTAGAAGCATTACTTTGTCTTAAAGCAAGGACAGAATTTAAGTCTTGTAAACAGCCTTTGTTTACTCTAAGACGGAGAGAGAAAGGAGAGGGAGAAGAAAAAAAGGCATTTTGAAATATGCTTTTGGAAAATAACTGTGGTCTGAGAAAACATTCAGAGAAAATTCAGAACCACGATATATACTTTCTTAACAATGCAATATGCAAAAATGTGATGTTTGAATATCCAAACAGCAAAAACTAACAAAAGAATCCCAAAAGAAATAGAAACATAAGTCTATAAATAATAGTAGATTATTATCAATGTGGAAAAGTCGAAGTGGGCATATTCCTTCATGAAAATAAGAGCGGCAATTTATGGTTGTGAAGAGAAAGTTTCTATAGCAGGTGGGAAAAAAATAAAATTAGGAATAACAAGGATAAAGAATAGTGAGGATAAACTTCAGTGAAAATATTTCTGAGGTTGTATTCCTGACATTTCAGATTTCCTTGCCAGACCACACAGACATTGCTCAGATTCTGAAAACCAACACCAGTTTCCTTCCCTTTTTTCTTGCCTTTTTCAACTCACCTCCTTGAAGGCTCAACTTCTCTAATATAAATTATGGAGCAGTAATTTAGTAACACTACACTGTTGTAACAATTGTTTCACAAAAATGCTTTGTAACTACAAGTCTTTGAACCTAGTCCGCAGAATCTGCTTCATTGTCCAGGAAAGTACTCATTCACTGGTACTGGCATTTCCCAACTCCAAATATGTCCATCAACACTTGCAACATTACTACTGCTAATGGTAATACACAAGTATTTCTGAGGGTGAAAGGACACAAATCCTTCTCAATTAGTCACTGCTTCAATAAAAGATTATACACTTGCAGACCATTTCAGACCCCGTAAAAAGAGCAATCATAGAAGCTCTGGCATATAATAACAGTAGATTAACACAGCTGGACTGAAATAAATAAATAATTTTAAAACCCTAAACTTAAAGAGGTCTTGCATTTTAAAAACACAGCTATCAACAGGAGCCATTAAACAGGACTAGCCCCATCACTGAGCCCTGGGGAACTCCACTGGTGACTGGCCACCAGTAACTCCAATCACCACCACTCTCTGAGCCCAGCCAACCAGCCAGTTTTTTACCCAGCAAATAGTACACCCACTACACTCCCAGAGAGGCTTTTTTCTCCAGGAAAAATGCTGTGGGTGACAGTGTCAAAGGCTTTACAAAAGTCTAGGTAGAAGGGGATCCTGAAGAACAGAGATGCTTTTCTATGCATTTAGAGAATGCCCTCTCCCTAATTTTGTCTGCTCTCATCTTCAGTGCATAAAAACTCATATTCTTCACATTGTATAGCAGCAAAATGTTCTACAATTTAAGTACGTACTGCCTGAAAAGCCAACTCCAGGTGGATTGCTGATTACTTTATAGTTAACTTGTTTTCTAGATATGCAATAGCAGTAGACTTGGGTCATGAAGAAACAGTAATGAAATTCCTCAACCAGACTCTGGCTGCTATCATACAATATATGTTTATTAATTACCCTGTTACAAAAGTTGCAAATGCTCTCAGTAAATTTGCTGATGCAGCAGAGCTAATAGACAACACACAAGGCATGAAGTAAATCTCTCAGATACTTACAAATAGGATAAAATTCCTCTTGTGCATTATCACAGCCATGAGGACAAACTAAGTATCTTTGTGCTACAGACTGGAAGTTCAGTAATTCATAGAGCTCTTTGAAGAGGGGTCATGATAGAATGGCTGCTAACAGGCAATTTCTCACCAAATAGAAATGAAACTTCAGAAAGTAGCAAAATACAGTTCCAGTAAAGTTCTGATTAGATCTCACCTACAGTATTGTACACATTTCTGTGAAGAACAACTCAATCAAAATAGAGCTAGAAAAGCTCTGTTTCATCAATTGGAAAGAGCCTACCAAATAAATAAAAAAATATATTCTTTACTAATGTACCGACATACATGTATAAACAAAGAACTATTTGAGTTACCAGAGCTGAGTGGCATCATTAGCAAAAAGAAACTGCAACCATCTTGGTATTGCTATTTATTTGTCATTATTTATTTGTTTGCCCAATTGAATTCTTGGCCTAGATTAAACAGTTTTCAGCCACAAAAACATTGTACTACACTTCCTGTCTGTATCAAATGACAGTCTGCAGTAAGAAGCATGTGAAAACTCAAAGAATATCTCCTTCATTGGAAGAAAACCTTAAAAGACATATACACCTGCTAGAGCACTACATCAGAAGAATTCAAAATGCTGATGTCTTGTCCTCTAGCCACACAGGAAGGACGCTACAGAACTGTTCCAAGTCTATAGTTACTGTATAAAAAGCAAGGAAACAATTTAATCTGTTCAAAATAGACATTTAATTAAGATAAAATCCACTTGACCAAGACCTAGTTGCAGTGTAACAGCATTGATGTAACAGATAACTTTGTTTCACTATGTACAAGAAATCATGCATTTAAGGAAGACAGATCATATATGTAATTCACAGTGACAAAGATGATGTCTCACTCTTGATTAGTAGATTGAGAAATAACAGATGAACATGGCAAAACTACTTTGCCTGTACAAAACAAGCAGTTATTAAATGAAAACTTGCTTTTTAGAAAATTAAGGAACAACAATTTTCCAAATTCCCCCTGGAATTCCCACTCTTCTAAAAGATTGTGATAAAAAAAACCAAAAGCCATTTGAAAAGCTGTCACATAACACCAGGACACCAGTCCTAAAACATGAGATGTCACTGTCACAAGTTGTGAAACCTAAACAAAAGCACATTTCACATTCAGCAAACAATTCACAAGATCTACAAGATCTTCCTTTGTTCATAATAGATTATTATTAACTACACTTGACTCCATAATACATCAAGCATCAAATCAAGGTTATTTACATTTTCCCAAAGAAAGAATAAATCCAGAAGGTTATTTATTAACTTTTTCTCCTAGTACCTTGTTTTACGCACTTGATTGACTAATACCTGTTGAAAATACAAACTCAAAACCAATTTATATTCTAAGGCAGATATAAATTTATAGAAGACTACCAGATTATGGGAAAAATAATTGACTAGGTAAGTTTAATATTTTGTTGAAATTATCATAAAGTAGCTCCTGTTTCTAAGATGATGTACACTGAATGAACTCTGACTTTGATAGAACTGATTTATTTTTTTTTAATTTGTAAGAAACTTGAAGTAAATATTCACAATGCCTGCCAAGTGCTCATCTCCTAGAAACAGTATACAGCAGTCATTCACTGAAATACAGTCAATTTTTTCTATGAGGATCATATCTCTCATACTTGCAATCTTGTAATAAACACTCAGAAAAGATTCATTATTTAACAGAAGGTTTTTAAACTACCTTTAAGAACTTTCAAAGTTTAGAAGACATTTTTACAGATTTTTTAAAGGGCATTTCCATAAGTTCCCTGACATTAAATGTAAAATTTCTACGTATGTCTAGCTTTAATCAATCTTAGACTACAATTCTTTTGTATACAATGAACTTAAGGCTTAAATAAAAGAATGGGAACTTCTTCACTGCAATTAATACACATTACTGTCTATACAAGTACTGGGGTTCTAATTTCACCTAAAATTAGGTATGTGAATCCAAGACATCAACTTCACACACAAACATACGCATCAAATGTCCTGAATGACTGGAACTCCTTAAAGACAACAGCCCTATCAAAGCTGTATCACATCAGCAAACATTCTGCTTGCTAAGATTTAAGACATTTAAACAAAATAATTAAGCCAAGTGTTTGTATATGATTTATTACAATTCAAGCATTCATTTTTTATGGGGTTTTTTTAGTAGAAAGAATCAAATAATCACCAACTGAAAAACAAGCACATGCAAATCAATTGTCAACAGGGAACAAGAAAAAATAATGATCATAACCTCCTCCTCCTTTTGTTTAAGCATAAACATCCCAGACTGGTCAAACACCAGTTTTCTCTAAGTCTTTCAGGTTCACCATACCACCTGTACTTTGATTTCAAGGAACAGAAAGTTACTACTTCAGCAGAGGTAGATATACTTGTATAGTTTTCTAGTCTTAATAAGTTATCCGAACACTGTGCTCATACACAGGTTATTTCTTTATCCAAATGCCATAGTTTTACTGACCCTTCAAACAGGCCATAGAATATATAAGCAATAAAAGCCAAGTAAGTCTAGACTTTACCACCCTAGATATCACAGATAAAACTCCTTAGCACTACCAGAGACCACCTGCTGTGATGAACTTACCTCATTCAAAACATCTCTGCAATCATCAGTAAAAACACGGAGAGAATAAAGTACAGTTCAGTTGGTAACCAAAACTCATTTATTTAAGAGAACAGTTATGTAGTATTTCGAGAAAAGATAAAGCAAATTTTAGGAAACAATGTTAACTTAATCTATCATGGGTAGCTTTTTCTTGAAATACCAACCAGTTAACTTGAATGCAAAGAGCAGCTTTCAGTTTCTATCTACACAACATTAGAAACTGCACTAAAATAAAGTTATTAACAATGAGCCCACACATGAGAATCTCCTAGTGGCATGCAGAAGATCCATGAGGACAACAACTGAGGTTCTGAGATAAATGGCAGAGACACCTGAAATTTTTAAGACCTATCTTGAAGCTCTGATGTTGACTTTCATGCGTCAACTTTCAAGAATGGAGAGACAAGAACTCTCGTGCTTAAGAACACAGATGACATCTGTGTCTGACGTCTGATAGCTCCTAGAAGTGAGGTAAATAAAGCTACACAAACACCTGAAACTGTTACGAGGGAAAAGAGGAAAAGGGCTAGGAAAAGAAAACAAAGAGCATCCGAGAAATGGAGGGATTACTATGAGATTAGCATAGTGAAAATGAAAGCGAAAATTAAGCAGACAGGCAAAATTAACCTGAATTGTTCACAAAGTTAATTTGAATAATTACACTGGGTTTGCCTGGACCATTTCATTTGAAGGTGGGGAAAAGGATATATCTTGGTTTAGTGCAGAGACATTATGGGAGTAGCAGCATTCCTGTAAAAGCAGAAGGGGCTGCAGTCCTCCCTTCCAATCATCACTGCCTGATGGGACATACAGGCTCCAGTGGCTGCACTCACTAACACCAGCTCCAAGCACTTGGTGCATGCATCTGTTATATTCATAGAGGGAGCTATACTGCAAATCTGTTGTTTATTATTCTGTCTGAAATTTAGTAAAATACATCTCCAGATCACAGGCAGTGGGAAGTACAAAACCACTTATTACTGCAACTTTAATGAAAAAGTACACAATATATACTTCAGCTAATTTTAAAATTTCAGCTAAAAAAAAAAGTTTATTGAGGGAAGTAAATGTTTGCGACATAGCATTTTTACTAAACATGCACCTGATTGTTTGAAACTAGATTTGAAATATTGTGTGCAGGTCTGGGCTCCCCAGCACAGGACAGATATGAACACACTGGAGCTAGTCCAGAAAAGGGGTTGGAAGGCGCTGGAGCGTATGTTACATACTTAATTAGAAGCAGTAAAGGAGGCAACAAGGGGCACAATTAGAAATACAGGAAATTTGACCTAAAAACAAGATCAAAAAAGGGGTGATTCAACAGTAAAATAGGTAGTCCAGCAAGGTTGTGGAGCCACCATCCTTAAAGATATTCAAGAACAAGATACTAAGCAACCTGCTCTAGCTGACTCTTGAATGGGTTGGACAGTTTCTAGGGGCCCTTTTGAATCTCAACCAGTATGTAATTCTGTATTAAGAAATAAATATATCTTTTCCAATTCTTTGTCCAATAACTGCTGAACTTTCAGTCATTACTTTAGCTGAAAATTTCAATGAAAAAGCATACAAAGGAAGAATTACACTTTGTTTTATCACACTGCAGTAAGAAAAACATACTGATCTTGATGTTTCATATTTTCAGATATAATTTTATACAGAAAGGGTATTGTTTCATGGGTATGAACCAAAAAATTATAATGGAGAAGCAAGTCCAAGCACTTAATTTCTTTATGCTTTCACCTTGTTAAGTTTATAGAATCTGCATCTTTTTTGCCACATAAATTGCCTGCTTTAACACAGTAACCTTTCCAGTAAAGTATGAAACTTCAGTAGATACCAAAATTGTGAATATTTTAAACACTTATCTTCTGCAGATAAATTAAAAGCTTAGATCAAGTTGTTGGTATCCCAACGAATTCTTGGAGCCTGCTGCAGCTCGTCTCACCTAATAAACTTAATAAATACATAATAAACTTCTCAAACTATTTTCCTAGGTAATAAGTTTTATCTTCTTCTCCTACTTACAAGGCAAATGATTATACTGCAAGTAAGGATGTCTTACTCCAATTCTACCTTGAAGCTCTTCACTCAAAGAAGTGTAAACAGAGACCAAAATACAGAGAAGAATGTAGTACCATCCTGGGTCAAACATTAGAAAAATTACTGTATATTTAAAAAAGAAGTAAGGTGAAAAAATGAAAAATTTTAAAATTACAGGATTTTTCACATTACTGAGAAATAATCTTCAATAAAATCTGGAAATGATTCAACATCAGTGCTCTCAGTCTTCATAATGCAATGTGGCACATGCTGCATGAAGCAATGGATGGGTTTGCTAACCTTTACAGACACATGAACACGCTACAGTTTTTGCAGAACCAATGACTGATAGTACTACTACTGTTCAGAGGCCATGGGTCCTCACTGCCTCCCATCAGTACTGCAACAATTTCAAACTAAACCAGAATGCCAGCAGCTCAGCCAGCAAGCTCTGTCACGCCAGTCATTCAACACACACGACCTGACAGAGGGAAGCTGTAGTGAGAGACCTGCTGAAGGATTTTCTCAACTCCTCCACAGCAAAACAGGGTCTGCTTTTCTTCTTCCCCTGGGTACAGTAATAAATGGCATTTTGAAGCACTGCAGGTCACTGCAGCAAGAATGACCAGTCAATTTTGTATAGAGATGGACAGGAGCTGTAAGTAGGAGGTATGTATAGGCTGCACACCTTCATACCTCAAGATGAGGTAGCATTTTACTCATCAAGAAAACAATGTACATTAACTGCTCTTTTCTGCTTCTGTTAAACAAACAAACAAACAAACAGCCCAACCAGTTGTAAAGAAAAATAAAGCCCTGTCTACATATAGGTAACTAGGTTAGTGGTAACCTGCACAGATTTCAGACACGGGCTGTGTGAGAAAGAAAGTCCATTTGCAAAATAGACCCCTTAACTCTCTTTGCCTCACAGCAGCAACCTCTACTGAAAAAGGAAAAAGGGGGAAACTGCACGGGATATACATGAGCTTTCCCATCAGGTTACTGAACATGTATTTTTTTCACCATCCTTTCAAAGAACGAGTATAATAATAAGAGAAGACTATGGGCCATCAATATTTTGCAGCTCTGAAAGAAACTAAAACTGGCAGAGAATAGCGATGCTCATTCACAAAGGTATTGTGAAACAGGCACTGTGGGAAAGCACTCTAAGCTCAGCGACAACATTTGTACCTCTCCCACAGCTCTCCCAAGAGCAGTACTAATTAGTTGTGCACAACACGTGTAAAACATATGCAGTAATTTGGCTGGAAGTTTTTGTTGACTGGAAGTAGGAGGGCTATTCCAGAACTTTGTCCAAGGTGAGTAATGGGAACAGAAACCTTGTATAATTGCCAGAAAAAACTGACCAAAATCTTCAAAGCTTCAATGATGCTGTACAACCAAGTCGTTGGTGTTGCATAATGTACTCGTAAACACGTGTAGAAGCAACTAACACCTCTAAATTTTGAAGTTTTAATAAAAATTATGTAACCCAAAACTAATTTCCATTACTCAAACTTAGTTTTGTTCCTTCCAAACAGGAAAAAATCAGACTGCAACAGACTGAAGTTTGTGCCTCACTACCGTTTTCTGTACCACGTTTAGTAGTGAGTAGGCTGTGTGAAATTCAAAAACAGTGGTACTGTTTTTATTTGAAAACTGAATTTATATATGCTCTATTTAGCTCCTGATTGCACAATACACATTACTATCAGAAGCGCAGTATTACTTACAAGGAATGAAGTAGCTGACATGAGTTTAAAAATAAAATAGGTAGCACGAATTAGCAGTGTGCTTCCCTCTGTCAAGTATCTTGATATCAATAAGCAACTCTCCATAGGTACACTAGTTATTCTTTCCATGGGGTTACACAATACCCAATTACCAGCTCTTGGTAGATTTGGTTACAAATCAGACATGGAGCAACCTCACTCTGCCATGTATCAGCATATAAATGTTTCTGACTACTTTAACTCATGGGATTTTTTTAAGGTTCACAGCTACCTTTTAGCTCCATTAGTTTAATTGACACTACTAGCATAGGTGTTTTATCTGAGTTCATTGTATGTTTTATTGTCTAGAACTGTATAAATGCTTCACAGACCACAAGAAATAAATGGAAAGAAAAAATATAATTCAGTTATCTGCAATGACTATTTATGGCCCTCTTTGGACCCCTGGGCAGATCACAATAAAGTTGTTGTGCAGTGCTTGCCTTACATAATGAATCATAATCTGCAGTCAAACTTCCAGGTACAATACATGATTGCATCTGGCACAAAGGAATAAGTGCAATAAGAAAGCAGAAAAAAGAAGTCTGCTGCTGGAGAGATTAGCAAGTTTTGGAATGGCGACTTTACTTTACTCATGCAACACCTTGATCCTGGTATCTGAACTGGATCCCAATCCCAACCACAGCAAAAAAAAACAAAAAAGCTTCAGTCCCTCACACACACCTTACTGGCCAGGATCTGCATATGCAGACAGTGTATGCACTGAAGAAAAGACTCCAGAAGGAACACTGTTAAGAGGGCCTGCATCCAGGATCCAGATATGAGTAGGGCATCTGCATTTAATTGGATTTCTAATGGTAGGAACATTATATGCATAAAAACCACTTTATTCAACTGCCACTACCTAGCAAAAAAGAGTGGCAGGCCCTTGACACCTGAACAGAATCCAAAGAGGACAAGAGGCAAGAATCAGAATGAGAAGGAATGGATTAAAACATTTTGCTATTTTTTTGCCTATCCTTAGGTTTCTAGACAGTATCTCCCATAACTATGCTATAATAACTCCCCACCTCATCTCATGCAGCAATATGAACACAAAACATTTTTTATGTTGGTGCTTGCACTGCGTGCATACCAGAGATACTGATACATGATTGACTATTACTGCTCCACTCCTCTTGGTGGACCCGACCCCTCACAGTTTGCGGTTTAAAAGGCAAGAACTTGAAGTACCTTCTACTATCTGGATAGTTACCAGAACACAAAAACAAAAATGGAATGGAAAACACTGGTGGTTGAAATTGTAATATACTTCTGCAGTCCTGATCCAGAAATTAAAGCCATGGAACACATGACCACCCTTCACTTAAGAGAGTGATGACTGGTTATGGAATCAGATCATTTATCCTATAATGAACTGTGTCATGGTGTTTTGAGGGAGGGGGATTGGTATCTGCTAGTGTCATCATCACTTGGAATATATTTATTAATTCATGCCCAAATTTAACAGATCATATCTTTACAGAAAATAAACACATCAGTTAGATGACAGAGAATTATGCACTCATTCTGTCAGCAAGACATTTTCACAAGATTTAAAGCAGAGGAGGTAGATTCAAATGACTGGAAATTCACTGAAGCATGTGCGATGCCTATGAGGGCTTCTGTTTCTCCTGCACCTCCATTTTGGAGTACTCTAAACACTGGCAATAGCTACACAGCTGCTTCCTTTCGATAAAAGGTTGAATTATATTTAGCCAATTAAAAGCTATGCAAATGTCTCACACATAACTTCCAGGAATTTGTTCTGCAAGGTGCATTTTTATTACTACAAAAAGTATTTATCAAATTATTTATTTAAGTATTTCCTTAATGAAAACAAGCACAAGACTACAGAAATGTGTAACATTATCATAAAATGTGAAAGCAGGGAAGTCTTAAAAATTATATTATGATTATTAAGATTATATAAATCTCTGTGCCCTGCTGTCCACAAGTGCACATGTACATCCCCTACAATCCCTTCTGAAGTAATCAGAGGGCTACATCATGCCTTTTGCAATAGTTTAATTAGCACACACCTTCTGATTTCTAGTAGTACATTACTTAGGTAACAGACAAATAAGTGTCAGCTCCAAAACAAGACTTAATAATAACCATCTTTCTAGACAAACTCCAGTGAAAAACATCTTTAATTCAATCCTCTGGAGGAGAACCAAAGTTTAAGGCTCCACCAACTTAATTTTGAAATAGTCTGGACTAAAGGAATAGAAAGTGTTACTCAATTCTCTGGCACCCCTTTGATTTTCCTTTGGAATATTCATCAAGTAACAGTCACTTAATCCATTTCAAATCCATTATTTTCTTTCATCGCAAAAACACATCCTGTTGTTGCCATACACCCACACAATGTTTCTTTTTAGAAAGGAGAAAAAATGGGCCAAGTGTCTCCTTAACTAACTGCACCTTAGGGAAGACTAGCCATACACCAGTTCAGACTCTGGACTCAGCACCACTCCATCCTTCCATGTCTCCGAGTCATCCCCCTTCTCCATCCTAAATCTCCTGTGGTTACCTTAGCCTAAGCAGACCAGAACAATAAACAAGGGGGAGAGAGGGAGGGAGGAAAGGGATGTTGGACTTCTGAGACACAGTAACTCTTAAAATGTACTTGGTTTAGCCCACATGATTTAGTCACATGCTTCTAGAGAATATTTATACACTTTGCGGTTTGTCCATCCAGGTTTAACACACCATCCTCTACCCACTCTTCATTTTCCCCTTTTTAAAAACAACAACCAAAAAAAAGTTGAGCTGATTAGAAAAAGGTTCAGAATGAAGGGCAAATGCAAACACATTAATGCAAGTAAAACATAACAAACTAAATGTAATAAGACATACAAGTCCTGTACAGCCATGCTACTCACTGTTACAGAGCAGTTCACTTTGAAGCAATGAAATGGTATTTTGACAGTACTTTGACCATGAAATCTTAAACCAGAAGACTAAAAGATAGATATGCAATCTATCACAATAACTAAAGTGCTCCATTAAGTATAATCATAATTTATATTTATGGGTAACAAATATGTAGGCATGAAAAGGAAAAAAGTGTTTTAAAAATGATGTAATCACAAATAAATATTACTGTAACATTATATTTTCTATAGCACAACTAAATAATACTGGAACTACACAAAAAAGGGCTAAAAACACCTTCATGCCCTACCACTGTACCAGAATTGAAAACTTTTTATATAGTAAGAAAAAAATGAAATGCTGTTTACAGAATACTGTATTACTATATACCAAAAAAAAAAAAAAAAAGGTTGTAGTACAGCAACTGGGCTGCAGCAAACATCCTGGGGGGAAAAAAAACGTAGCAACAACATTTCCAAAAATACGCAATTTGTAGTGAAAGTGGAAAGTGTGAACTCACATCCTCTATTTCATCATTTTGACTAGTCCTACAGTAGGGAACCTAAATGAAGCACAGTTATATTTCTATGTGTAATACACCAAAACTGGCTACAGTCTAACTTCCTGTAAGCTTTAACAAAGAGCCTGTCAATGCTTTCTAACACCTACAAACAACCTGTGAAAGAGACTGATCATTAGCTTATAGTATTACCAATTAACTCACTTTCACATAAAAAGTATCAACTGCAGTTATGTGAGGAGCTTTTGTACAGATTTAGCCCGTCCTATAAAGGCAGATAACTAAAGGTACTCAGATGGCAAACCTTTGCAGACGTTCCAAAATAAATGTCACACAAAGTGTATCTGACACATAATGATAATATTGCAATCAAGCAGAGGTATGTGTATGCAACTTTTATTTGTTGGAGTATCACAGCTACCATCTTTCTAAGTCCTATTTCGTGAAAAGCATTACTTAAAACCTCATCTGTAGTTAGAAACAAGATTTAACTATTCTTTTTATAAAAATACTTTTATTTTCTCAAAATAGGTGCTATTGGCAATCCTTGCACCCTTCAACAGGTACACAGTACTTAACAGAGTTACAGCTCCATTTCTCTACATGTTTCTCCATCAAGCAGAGGTAAATCCAGTTCTCTTTTACAGATGCAGTCAACCAGAACAGACAAGTTTTCTCAGATAAAACATGCCACAGTAAATTATGATATATGATCTCCACTTACAGCAATCCTGTTTGCTCACTAAAAGAAAGCTCGGACTGATTATGTGCAGGGAACAATTTACATTCATGGGACAGAATACATTACATCCTCTCCAGGTCCTGAAAACGTCCCTCTGCAGCAACAGAAGCGCTATCAGTCTTAAAAACGTTGAAAGAGCTGCTCTACAGCAGTGGTTATCTCCACTTCAAAATACCTCAAAAATTAAAAAGCACAGACAGCAGCACATTAAGGAAAAGAGAAATTATAGATATATTATTAGAACAAAAAAAAAGAGAAGGAGAAACCTGGAATTGTGGGTGAAAAAAGACCCTAACAGCTGTGATTAGTGAGCCGTGCGTTTATACATCTTTCAACATTATACAAAGCACTGGGTGAATTTCAGACTGCCTCAGATGGCAAAAGACTGTTGAAAGAAACTTGTTGACAATGTCATTAAAATAGAAAACTAATATTTGATGGTAAAAACCCGAAGCCTGTTAAAAATGTTAAATATAGGATTATAAAACAATACACAGAGATTCTGGATTTGAATTTTGATGCATAATCCAACCATCTGTCGACCAGTTGTGTAGCAAAATC
>NW_008236932.1:598337-615110 GCF_000691975.1 Corvus brachyrhynchos | reverse complement strand
GAGCGCCACCGCCCGCGCTCCTGCGGGGCGGAGGAGGCAGGGCGGCTTCTTCGGGAGAGATGCTCTCCCACCTCCTCGGCGCCCGAAGGGGGCGAGAGCACTGCGCTCTATCTCCCAGAGGGTGCACTGTGCTGTCTCTCTGGTGGTCCTCGGGAGCGGGACGGGTCGCACTAGCTCTGCCGGGGAAAAGATATTTACTCGCCAAAGCAGCCCCCCAAAAAGGAAACACTTTTCGTGGCTTGATCACTGAATAATCCCTGTCGAAGCAGACAACAACAGTGCCAGTTTCTGGTGATACAAATCATTATTGCGGGGTTGACACTCACACCCCTGTACTGTTAAGTGACCGGTTTGTCTCGTCTGGAGTGTACATGCCTCGTTTTGGACTAAGGAAGCTATGGAAGGACCGTGTTGTGTAAATGCCACCAAATCGGTAAAAGGCACTTACATGTCCCTGCTCACCCGTATATACTGCACTGCAAAATACCAATAATCAGTAGACCCTACGCTAGTTGGGAAGTAAAGGTTGTGTATCACATCATATAGAAGTAAATGAGGCACATGAGCCAGAGCATCTTTCATGAATATTCTATCAGGCTCTTTCTCTGGTATACTGGCCAGTGCCACTTTTGAACACATACTTCCCCTACCGCTCTTCAGAGATCGATCTGAGGAGCAAAATGAAGAGATTGTAAGATATCACTAACCTCTGGTGGTTTTTCATTTTACTGCAAAAAAGCTGAAAGGAGTTGGTTTAGGTATTTCTATCTCCCACTAGCTATGAACAGCGAGAAGAAGGCATGCAGCCAAGCCCTGCTTTGAGCATCACCCTGCATGGCTGCAGCTGACTTTGATGTTGTAAATGTTTCTGGGAGTTTTGGCAGCCTGAGATGTTTTAACCTAGCTAAAGCAGGACAGGAAAAGCAATCTTGCCCAGAGCAGCGTGTCTGCATGTGGTAAAAATCCCACTTGGTGACGAGCAGTTTGTCTCTGGGAAGATTGTGGGACTGGGATATGAATAATGAGGGCCCGACAGCACCTGTTACTGCCTAGGATAAAGTGTAATTATCTTTCCACGTTTTTCCACTATAAAATTTGGCTGAAATTATATGTTAGTGGGCATAGAGTGTAATTTTTTCCCCAGGTGTCTCAAAGACCTTTCAAACAATTTCAAGGTGGCCATGTTCAAGAAGAGCCCCTGTCTTTCCTCTGAGCTTTTCTCAAGTCAAAGGGGAGATTTCTTTTTCATCTCACCAAGTGAAAGCTCTTCCAACACTGACTTTTAAAAGCATTCCTTCTGGTTATTTTTACTTAACTGTTTCTATATGAGCAACAACATCATGTGATTTTTGAAGCTGGCTAAGTAATACAGTCAGAATTTCCAAATTGTAGTCACCACCAAATTAGAAAGAAAGCAACCCACAAGTTGTTGAATAAGTTTTAATTAATGTGTTTGAATTCCTATGGGGCATTATTGTATGAACAGAAAAAATAAACATTAATGGAAAGCTATCAGTGGAATTATCCATGCAGAAAACAGCACACATCCAGTCTATAATTAGACAAAAAAGCCTATTTTGTGCAGAAGGCTACTGTACAACAGTATACGTAGCTATACATAACATGGCTTACATAGATAAGGGGTGGTTTCTTACTGTACAAATAATTATCATTGTCACAAAATTGGTACCAGATTTGCTGCAGACATTATAATTTGAGCATTCATTATTAGACATACTTTTCCTGCACAATTGCTACATTTTATAGATTGTGTTGCCGTGTCTCACTGCTAAAGATTTTTATTTTAAGAAAGAAGAATTTTTTCCTGTTCTATCTCATCCGTTAAAGTAGCGACAAGACTTTACCCACAACCCTGGGGTTATCCAATTTCCATAAGCCTGTGACCACCTTTGGAGACTTCCCAGACTTTTAAAGATATAGATCATGCTCACTTTACCAATCCACTTTTGTAGTGACATTCTTCTAAGAGCTGTGCAGGCTTATACAGTGGCGAATATTTTTTATTCATTCAAGTGTCTAGTGCTTAGCCCTGAAAAGTACTGACAGCACTTTTAAGTCCTGAATAAAGTTTATTGTCCTCTTGGTCTTTAAAGCAATTTAATGTCTTTAAAAAATGTTCTATACCTTGCCAAACCATGTCTTAGTTAACTAATAGGTCACTTCCCACAGCAAAGTTATCTATTAGTCATTTTATTTCTCTTTTCTTCTGTCTCTACATAAAATGTTATTTATTAGTGTGCTATCAGTTTATTGTTTTTGTAGTCTTTCTGTCTATACCTTTACCAAACCCAAATTGGCTAATCAGGCAAGTCTGACCTCTTTAGGGTGCTAAAGTGATGCAGAGGATGCACAAGAAGTCTCCCCAGAAATCTTGGGGGCAAACGTTATCTTGAAAGTAAAAAGCTCAATATATCAGTGCAGTTCACTGGTTATCCATTAACACCTGAAATCCAGGACCACTTATTCAAGAAAAAAAGAACCCAAAACGCACACACATTAAATGAATACTTAGTGAGGTACCATATCACTGTCAGCTGTGATCTCAATTATGTTCACAAGCTGAGCAAGGCTTGGTCTGATCAGTAATCGGGAAGGATCTCTCTCACAAAAATCTCTCAAGATGCTGCAAAGTTTGTTTTGGTGATTCAGTAGATGGCACTTTTCCTTCTGGAAAAAAAGTCCTATATCTCAGCCAAGTGTTACAAGTAGAATGAACTGCACTCACACAAAACAGTGATTTTATCATGCTGTTTTATTTATGCTATTTATTTTACGTATGGAGTCACTAAGTGTTGGAAGCTATGCAGGAAATCATGAGTAATCATAAAATTTATATGAATCACTGAAATGATTTTGCATGAGAATCAGCCAGACTGGTAATATCAGAAATGTAACTACTTTTAAATTTAGTCACTTGTCTCTTTTTTTTTATAAAAAAAAAAAAAAAAAAAAAAAGCCCTAGATGCTTGCCTACTTGGGAGGGCTTCTTTAGTACCATAAAACCTTTGTCGTTATTCTTGTATGAGAGTAGAAACCAAAGGAGCCCTTTACAAATTATGTATGTAAAACTGCATCCCAGTCTTGTCCAGTTGTTAGTATTTCAGATAGGTTAATTAAAAAATGTTTTGCTGCTGCCTGATGAAGGTATTCTGTTCAGAGTTTGGGCTATTTATCAAAGGCAAAATTTCCATAAAGCCTTTTAGGTCAAACGAGATCTGGATTTTCTGATTAATTTTAAACATTGTCAAATTTTGCAAACAAAAGGAAATAATTTACAAGGCAAAAAGATGATGTAGCTGAACTAATAATTTGGTGAATGATAAAATAAAACCTTAATTTATTTTCTATCCCTCTTTAGAAATTGTCCTTAAAGGAAATATTCCGCATACAAGTTAGGGAAGCAGTGAAACAGTAAACCTGTCTTTTTCTTGCCAAATGAAATTGCTTGTAAGAAAGCTTACATCAATTGCCACAGGTTTGCATACTGGACACATACTTTTAAAAATGTTCAATAAAATCTTCAGAATTAATCCTAAATTAGATTAAAACAATGAGCTAAGATAGAGTACAGTGCCACTAACTTGCATTCCACATACTTTTTAAAGACAGCTTTCATCTTTTATATTTTTCATTCTAAAAAAAGAATAAAATAAAAAGGTACTTCTAAACTAAGTTTGCTCATTTCCAAAATTTATATAGAAAACATAGTGGAAGTCAGGACTGGGGCAGCATCACCCTTTGCACCAATTACTTGTCCTACTTCTCCACCCTTTTTGTCCTCGATATTGATTCAAAATCATACATACCATATATATAACATGAAAGTCATATCATGCTTTCTGTCAATCCACAGATAATTCTCATAAAGATTTATATATTAGTAAACATGGTTCAGGATTGATTATTTGTAAAGCAGAACTCTAGGCACAGAGCCGAAAGCTGAACACACACCTCAAACTATCTTATTCTCCTTTAGAAGTTAAAGTAGAGCAGAGTTTTACGGAAGCCAAACTTATTTTCTTTGCATGTTGTTTGTAATGTGTAAAATGAGGATGGCAAGAAAAGTTACTTTTCTTATCTGGCAAATCATTTCTTGAGAGATGTTGTGAAAAGAAAGAGCAGTTATTTTCTCCTAACTTAAAAACACATGTGCACTAATTTCTCTATTAAATATGAATAAAATGTATCCTGTGCATCACTTATATTCAATTATTCAATCTGCTCAGGATGGAGTGTCACATTTATTAACAATGTTTAAAGAAAAATCTATATTCATGTCTCTGTATTGAATGCCATTGCACAAGATTTACTACAGCTTCATGGGGAAGTAAGTGTTGGAAGATAAACATGTTGAAACTAACTCCTTTTTTGAATCCCTTCTGTTTTATCAGGCTTGCTTGGTGAGCTGTAAACAATCATAGCATATGAACCCATTCTGCATATGGAATATTCCCCAGGCACTAAATTGCAGTGGGCTTTTTTTCCCATAAAATTTTACCTAGTGGTATTTCTCTAAAAATGTCAAAAGCTCTGAAAAGTCCTCAAGAGAGAGAATTTAAACTATATATTTTCTCCAAACTAGTCCCTAGATAAAGAAATGGAGCATCTTATTGAAAAAATAAGTACTAACTATGTCTGTGATTTGTTTTGATTCAATAAAGGTACAGTTTTCAGTGTAAAACTCAACCACATACTGCCTATGGATTTAGTAAGGATAATAAAACCAAATTCAGTAAGAATACAAGTACCTAGAGGTGATGTGAACTTTATCAAAGTTACATGAATTTTGTGAGTTTTGTCCATCCATATTATACTATGACTTCTAATATAATGTAAATAATTCTCTGTGGAATGCTTTGACTCAAAAAAGATCCACTCTATAGGCAAGCATAAAAAACAATCCATTAATTTAATGTGGGAGAATAAGAAAACTGAACTTTATGAATGCAGAGCCTTGAAAGATGCACAAATGTATTTGCTCTCACAGTAAGTATTCAGTTCACTGTCCACTGCTTTGGTGGAAAGAATTAACAGAAATGGCTGTCTTAATGTGAATCAATAGAATATTAAAGGGAAAAAAATTTGAAATGGGTCAGGCAAGGAAAAACACACTTATAGCATGCTTATTGCATCTCTCCTGCTAATATCTATCAAAATGCTTTTAAAGTGCAGGAAGGGAGGGAGATAAAGAACATTTTTTTCTCTCTTGAGTACGTTCTGCGTAATTGCTTGGAAAGAGTATAAGTTTCCTTCCCTTTTCAAAATGTAAAGTATGGTGGTAAACAAAGTGGTAAAATTGAAAGGAGAAGGTTGGCTGAATATGTTTCTGCAGTAATCCTCAAGCAATAGTTTATATTAGTAATTTTTAACATTTGTTTTTCAAACTCAGTTATAGGAGGCTATATACTTAATTTTAAGTTTACCAAGATTACTTTCCTGTTTACTGGTTAACTGTCAGCTAACAAATTGGTGCTTTTTTCCCCCTAAGGAGCTGTTGGTTGGTGTCAGATGCAAAGTATTTCCTGTGGAGGAATATCCTTTTACTGCTGGCATTCACTTCAGTAGTACGTTATTGCAAACATCTGGAGCTTAGCAGAAAAACACTGTCTGGATTATTTCCTAAAGCACCTCAATAAGAATAGTCTGAGTTAGAGAAAGGCCAGATTAAATGAGTAACCCAAACACAGAAAATTACTAGAGAACAGCAGGAAAAATAAAGGTTAAAAAAATGCAATTCTTTAACCTGCAAATCTACAGTGGATTTATAGAGCCTTTATCTCAAAGCCCCCTCCAGCTACTGCAATTAAAAAACCTACTCCTTCTGTGTCGTACACCATACAGCAAAGGTGAACATTCACACATTCAAGGCTTTACTTTTAGATTGATGAATTATCTATTGACAGACAATAAATCTCTGCCACTTCATCCTCTATTCCCTGGATTCAAATTATGTTAAAAGCCATGGTGCAAACAAAGAGAAAGAAGCCAGAAACATAAATGGGAAGGATCCATTACTCACTGAAGAGCATTGGGCTGGATTGTGTGGGTGCCAAGTAGTCCCTCGAAGTACTGACTGTTCTCCAAGTTAAGGCACAAGAAAACGCTGGTTCTGTCCATGCCTTGCTGCACTGGACCTGTAACATTGCAGACCCAAGTAGCCAGGGGCGCCAGTTAGAATCTTCCAAATTATAGAAAAATATTTCCATATTCCCTTTCTAAATTCAGATAATTATGATTTTTATTCAGTTTGCTGGATGTCATCTGTGACTCATTTAGACATTAATGCTTTTACACTACAATTTCTTTTTACTGTTATTACTTTAAACTATATGTTATATGAAACAATCTCCTTGTGAATTTCTACCATCAATTTACCTGGAATCTGTTACATCATGTCTTGTAGTCTCTCAGGACCTATGACCTATCTTCAAAATGTCAGTTGCACAATGACACATTCAGGTTTCTCATTTAATGCTTCTCTGAGAAGTGGTGCCAGGTATTTTCAAAGAAGTAATCTTTTCAGTGGATATCCTAATGTCTAATTGACCAATCTAATTCAAACAAAGTGACATTCTTGTTTACCTCAGCCTTGAATTTGTTCTGGAGAATTTGCGATTCTCTGCAGCTGTGCTGGGAAAGCTCACAGCTCCCCTTCTCCCTAGGTAAGAATTATTGCTAAGAGAAATCTTCAGAATAAAGGGCCTGCCATTTGCTTCCTTGATAATTACCACCAGTACATTATTAGCTAGTGATTTAGAACAAGGAGCTCTAGATCCTTTGCATTCTGGATTATAATCTCATTTGACAGGTAGAGAAAATACAAATCAGTGAAAACACAAGAAAATCAACATGTGAACAACTTTTTCAGGTATTTGATTATCTATTTGCATTCAAGACAATGGAATAGTTTCTGATATTTGTAGCAAGTGTCAAGAAAAAGCAGCAGCATCCAGGTGGCAGCCAAAGGCAGTTCTATCATACTTTTTTTTTTTTTAAACATGATGTAATATTGCAAAATGTAGGAAAATATACATATCAGAATGATTTTTTCCATTCAAATATAGGCACTTTTTTTCAAAAACCAAGCCTGGTAACTTGGTTAATAGTAACCACTTGATTAGTAGGTAACATGTAGAGAGAGAAAAACAGGCTATTTCAACTTTCAGGAAAGTCCCAATAATTAAATTTATAACTCACATGCTTGAGCTTTATTTCCTGAAGGCTTGACCTATAGTCTATGAGCCTGGTTTAAAGAGGGAATCAGTTTGGTCTAAACATTAGTAAAATTGGTTTTTGACAGTTTTTCAGTATGTCCAATCTTATCTTTTAGCAGAAATATTCAACTCCCATGAAAGTCAGGTCACAAGAATACTCTGTCTTAAATTCCCTAGAATGTGCTCTGGTTCTATGCCAGTGTCATTTGCTTCTGTGGTAATTCAGTACCAGACACAGGCTTAAAGGGACCTTATGTCTAACCCAGTACACATACACTTCTGTTCCTGAGGTCTCAAATTATACAGTCACTCTAAAATTATATTGCTGAATACTTCTATCTAACTATTAAGTATACCTAAATTAATTTTGCTACAGGTGTAAAGTACCATATGTAGTAATTTGCCATATAAATCTCTCCTATATTGATTTTTTTAGCATAGAAAAATGTTAAATATAATTAGCATTGAATATTCTTGCCTTAGAAGATGTTGTGAAGAATAACTTTATTTTGAAAATAAATTTTAAAAGTATAGTGCAGTGAATGAAAGGAAATCTCCACATATAATTTACAGTCTGAAAGGTGGTGAAAATCCTGGGTTTATCCATTATTTTGTGTAGCAACAGCAAACTTAGGCTTCTCTGGTATCCAGAGATTAGTAAAGCAAGAACAGCCTGAATTTTCTTTCACCCTTGCTATCACTCAATCTCTTAATATTTGAAGATAGCGTTTTGAAGTTTTTTTACACCAAATCAGATTTCATCTAGAGATAAAATGGTGAAGATCACAAGGCTTAATATAAATATGCTCATTTGTGCCTCTCTGATAATTTCTATTATATTTTCTGCACTTGCAAATAATGCATCAGTAGTGTGCTTGACAAACCCAGAAAGGCCCATTTAACTTAATTTACCTTTGTAAATATGGCTTCAACCTTGTCAGTATTTGAATGAAAAAACAATCAAACAAACAACAAAGAAAGAGCTACAAAGGCAAGTTCGTAAAACTCTGCTCAATTTTGCAAATTGTTTGAAGTTGTTGATTAAAGTTTCCATAAATTTTTTATAGCACTGACCTTCTGCTTCAGAAGTTACTTAAACTAGAGGCACTGGAAGCAAGTACAATCCTAAACCTGTGTCATCTGATAAAATGGACAATCAAGCCAAGAGTTAGTTTACAGCTAGTTTGGTCTTCCTCAACCTACTACAGAGACCATCTCTTCTTTCTCTATGAAGTTCAAAGGAATTTTTTCTTACTTTGACAGATACTAGAATCTATATTCCCATTCCTAAATTTTCATGCTGCTATGCCTTCTCTGAAATGCACACATGAACCCAAGTTTTACAGAAATTGCTGGGCTGATAATTTGTATTTATGATTTTGGGATCCAGACATTTTGCTACTGCACAAAGCAAGTAATCTAAGTGCAAAGAGAGATTTCTTCTAAAAGGATTGCATTTATATGCTCAGTCCAATTGGTGTAGGAGCCAAGGACCTGAGGTCTCAAGGTCCATCAGGTGAAGCAGATTTTTAGGAGTGTGCTTAGATACTGCTCTGTTCTCACAGGATACCCCGAGTCAAGGCAGAAATCCTTTTATTGTTCCGCAGGTTGCATAAGGGAATAATTCATCTATGCAATTTCAATCAGTAGAGTGAGAAACAGAAACTTGTAACTTTTGCCTTGTTTAAGATTTTTGATGCTCACTTCTGTTTTCTGTGACAGGAAGGATATAATTATTGTGCATGTTTATTGAAGAAGTGAGGAAAAAATGCATTCCCATTCCCACAATCCTCTCCAGTGATCATTTATTCTGAAGTGTTTAAATTTTTATCAAGCCTCAGCTTTTATATGATGATGCCTTTTGAAGCTGGTAGGTCTGTTGTTATGGAGCAGGAGTTTATTATAGCTGAAATGTTTTTTGCATGTCATAGATTCTAAATCTTTGCACTCACCAAGATAAGGAGTAAAAGATGAGTATAAACTGTACAATAAAAAGAGGTAAATGTAAAATATCATCTCTTTGATTTGACATCACCTTTGACAGAATTTTATACATGTACAGACAGAAAAGAATTTCAAATCAAGGTGCAAAAAATCTCTGTGCAGAATTAACTGCTATGGCTTTCTTATGTATCATTTGGATTAAGGTGACTCAGCTTTGTTTTTATGCAGCACTGCCAAATCAAAGCCAAATCAAGCATTAGAAGTCTTGGTAACAGTTTCTGTTTATTTTCTTACAGAAGATAAGTACGATAACCATGAGAGAGTTTTAAAGTTCTTATATTTACAATTGCTTTAATTAGTACTTGTTAAAATATATTCACTATCATAACTGTGTTTTAACCCATGGACTACTTTCTGTTGCTGTGGCAATTAAACACTAGAGGAGGGATTAGACACAGGGCTTTGAAATCCTAGCAAGAAATTCTGATATATGTGGTCAAACTCTCACAAGCTCTGAACACCTATTTAAGTGGTGCTTAAAAATCATCAACTGGCATTTCTAAAGTTTCAAGACAACTCAAAAACCCCTCAGTCTATTGAAAAGTGCCCTATGGACTTGGGAATAGGCCTTGTCACACAAAAGCCGTGTACTGGATCTTCTGAAACAAAGAGGATCAACTCCAGAACTCAGAAAGGGCAAAGGCAGCCTGAGGCCACCTGAGACAAGAAGGGACATAGTCTGCTGTGGCTGAGTGTATGCTGGCCCCAGCAGGCGTGCTGGACTCACAGGCAGAACTTGAGCACCGTGTGAAGTAGGCACTTAATGACACAGATTCGACCTTCTGGAGCAAGGCTTCTGGGCTTCCTTAAAAATAGATACTTAGGTTCCTAGCTTTTCTGAGTACTGATGTTTGAGAGACCACTGACTCACATTGGGGTCACACCTGGCAAATACTCTGCGTGGAAATGAGTGAAAATGAATATTGACATTTTTGTTTTCCCTTAGCTTCAGTGGTTGAATTTTCTGAAATCCAGGATTTAAAATTTGCAAGTTATACAAAAGCTCAGACACTGTTTTGCATCAACACATCATCAATAGGATAAAACTAACCTGTTTCTTCATGGCCTACTCCAACTAACATTCTCTGTTAGTGGGTGAACAGTCTAGCACTTTGTGAATTTGCCTTTTAAAGACCTGGCTACTTTTACATTACTGTGAGGAGGAAAAATCCCTTAGAAATTTTTATATCCTTGAAGCTTTAAAATAAGTAACAAAGCTTTATGAAACTAAATATAAAGTCTGTATTTTTGTCAGTTGTCAAATAATTTGGGTACTACTGCAACACCCTGATAGGTTCAAAAGTTGAGAAGAATAGTCTCTAAATGTGAGAAGCCTGTCAGACCAACCAGTATCTTAAATATTTGGTTGGTTGACTTTCTTAGTGAGAGGAATCATGTGAGGCCTTAAGCAAATAGACAACATTGATTCACTTTTTGCTAACAAGATACTTCCATTCTTATTTTTCTGCTTCCATTTAATGCAAAGCAGTTGACTTGAGGAGAAAAAGCATTGGCTCTGTTGCATGGCACAGTGGGATACTTGAAACCTTTCAATATCCTGGCATGTAGTTCTTTGAAAGATGTCCAAAGTACTTGTGTTTTATTCCAGCTGGCATGTAACATATTCCTTCCACTGTCAAGACCTGAAAAGGTTTACTCAAAAAGTGTATAAAACTTTGTTGCATCAGAAACACAGTTACTTTTTTTCTTTTTTAGCTGTAATGACAGTATTTCTGTCTCCCAAAATAGGATTTGTTCCTTTTGACCTCATTTTGATGGAATTTTAAATACTTAAGGAGAATAATAAATCTTGAGGTTGTGAGTGACCATATTGTAATAATGTTGAGAGATTTTTTGTGCATTATCTTCAGTTGAGATGAGGTAATAAATCAAGAAAAAAATAATGATTCGTTATACATATAAATTCTAATCTACTCTAAAAGTTGAATTCATACAACTACAAAGACAAAGTTATAATCTTTAACAGCTTATTGAATAAAAGCATGTACTTTAGGTCAAAATTGCTGGCTATCTATGAATGTACTATATCAAATATTTAATATACAGAACAGTCTTTTGACAGTGAGAAGCAGGTCATTGCCCTACTCTTGAGGCTATAAGATACCACTGTTATCTTCTCCTTATGACCTTATGAGTCTTCTCTGTGAAAATCTGAAGAGCCCCCCCTGCAATGTAGAGTGACTTCTGGACTCCATTTCAAAATTCAGACCTTGGAGTTGATGTTACAAAGGGTACTCAGATGAGAACAGATCAAGGATGTGTTTGGAATTATTTTTGATGAAGCAAAGTTATCTTAAAGTCTGTAGAGGTGAAATTCCATTAAGATATTAAAATATATTGCCTTCTGGCTGTCATGCACAGATCAAGTAATCAGTCTGCTGTTAGATTTTCTGAGAACTGTTACATATAGTTAATGTGCATTGAGTAGAAAGATGTGTATTATAAAAAGGCAGAATTTAGGATATCCTTGAATTACTAGTGGTTCCTAACTTTTCTAAGGACACCCTTGTTTTCAACAAAAGCGAGAATATATATTTTTCCTTAAGAAGATGTATTTATCCTTTTCAAAATACTACTTTTTTCTACCCTCTGACAAATCTTTGACAGGTAAAGCTGGTGTCTGTGTTTTTTAAATTTTTCAGGAAAAGAAGATAGGATTTTGTTAGTAAAGACAAGATGTTGCAAGCTAAAAAGCTGTCTTTTTTGACCTCAGGGGACAGAGATAAAGCAGCAGTAAATGACAGCAGCCAGGGAGTGTGCTTGCAACCCAGATGAGAAGATCTGAAGGTGGGTGCTGGACCCTTATTCTGTTTCTGAGAATAAAGTTGCATGTAAGTCCTGGGGTGATCTGCCAGGGCACTTCAGCACTTTGGGCCTTGAGGCAAGCTCTGTGAGTGCTGAGAAGGGGAAGGAATGAAACTCTGTTGTCTGATAGAGTAGCTTTGGAAAAGAAAATACTTCTCTTTCTGGAGCTGCAAATGATAGGACTTGGATCACTTTAAAATATGAATATATAGCAAACACAATCATTCCATTTTTTCCTGTCACTAATGTCCTCCATTTATTACCATACTGGTTTTAAAATAATAATTTTGCCTGTTCTGTTTGTATCATACAAAATTAGATTGATTTCATCAGGGAATTTGACAACACAGCTGATGTATAACTCCTTTAAAACCCAGGAAGAAATTGGAAGACCTGGTATCTAATCTGAGACCTGCCCCAGAAGGAGACCAGGTATTCTTAGGCAGGACATTTCTAATGACAGTAACTTCTTCTATCTCTGCCTGAATGAAAGTGGGATAAGAATCTTGCATGTATGCCTTTTTTTCTAAAGTTCTTGAGATTTTGAATTCCTATTTGAGAGAAGTGCAGCTTAGAGCAAATCACTGAATTTATAGCCAGTAGAGATGAAGACTAAAAACTTCCCAGTTTAGCAAGTGAACTGTTGAGGACCAGCCTCATGAATGCCTAGCTATGCCTGAAGAGAGAACAGGGAGCTTGAACACTGAACTCAAACCAGCCATTTCTACAGCAGATTAATGAGCCTGCTTTTAATTTCTGCCATGCTGAGTTTAAATCTTTTTTGCAGACCTTCTTCTAGTCTTTCACTCCATATTTAAACAAGTTTTGTTTAGATTTATGTCTAGAATCTTGATTTCAGAAAATGATATCATCAAACACCGTGAAACAAAATATTTACTTTGAAGATCTAAAGAGATATCTAAAATTTAAAGTGTTCAATTTAAAACATGATAAAAAAGTAATACTGAAAGCATTAGTAGTTCTTTACAGTAATACCTGAATAACTGTGTCATGCTATAAATCCCAAATAAATAAATATTTTTAATTATTGAAGTAGTAAGGCAAGGTTTTTTACATTTGAAAGTTCACAAGATAGCCACTTCCTTAGGTTAAAATATTTTCAGCAGTATTATGTAAAATATTTATGCTAGTTGAATTCAACTTCAACTAACTCTATATATTCCTTGTAAACACCAGCACTATATTTCAATAAACAAGGAATGCATTCTCTTGTCACAAAACAGTGGACTCCCAACAACTCCAGCTTTCCTAAATCACACTTAGAATGATTGAATCCATATAATTTTCACAAAAAAAGCAGCGGGAAATTAATTTAAGAACACATTTATTTACACATATGTTTGCAATCAAACTGTTGTTTTAAATTACTTAATTAGAACAGTTTGCCATACTTACTGGAGACTAGCATAATAGCAGTGTTGACACCACAAAAGTCAGAGAGGGATTGGAAGGACTGTGAGTGGAAGGAAAAGAGCAAATGTTTTAAAATTCTCAAGAGTTTTAACTTTCCCAGTTCTAGAAAAAAATAATCCTCAATTCCAGTCACATATCCCTGTGTGTGAACACACATATATGTTTTCTTATGGTGAGAATTGAAAATTTGTTTTTTTCATAGTATTTCATCAGCAGTAAACTGTAATTACTAAAACTGGATTGAGCTATGCTACATATCTCACAGTGGTACCACATAGAACAAAAGAAAAACATACAGTAACTGCTTTGCCTCCATGGGATTTTCCACTTGGAGCTTTAGTTACCAATGGTGTTCCTCAGAAGTCCTTCCAAAACATTATGGAAGGAAGACTGATGGAAACATCATCGCATGACAAATGTCAGTAGTGATGCTCAACAAAAGTTTCTAGAATTCAAATGCAAGTAATTCACTGTGACTTCTGCTGATGCTCCCAGAGCAGATTTCTCCTTTCACATGGTAGAATCCAGGCTCTGACCTGCAGGCTGTCTGCACTCACATTCCTCACTAGACAGCAGCTCACCTTGTGAGGAATTTTAAAAGTTTGCCAGACATAATTTTATTTCCCCACAAGCTCACTAACTTTTATTCAAATGCATCATCTCATATGTTCCAGTTTCAGGTTTCATAGTATCAGCATTGATATGACCATACCACAGAGCCCCACTTCTTCAGACACATCCATTTAGATTTAGATAAAAACTGAGGTACTGAACACCTTCTTTGCCTCAGCCTTCAACAGTAAGACTGGTTATCTTCAGGGCAATGAGCCCTCTTAGCTGGTAGATAGGGACTGGGAGCAGACTAGACCCCTGTAATCCAAGAGGAGGTAGGTAGTGACCTGCTGAGCCATTTAGACACGCATAAGTCTCTAGGATTGGCTACAGATTCTTCCAAAAGTACTGAGGTAGCTGGTGGAAGAGCTCACTAAGCCACCCTCCATTATTTACCATCAGTCCTGGCTCACTCGGGAGGTCCTGGGTGACTGGAGGTTGGAGGTTGGCCAGGGTGACACCCATCCACATGAAGAGTCAGAAGGAGAATCTGGGGAACTACAGACCTGTCAGCCTGACCTCAGTGTCTGGCAACGTTATGGAGCAGATCTTCTTGATTGTGATCACTCAGCATATACAGGACAGCCAAGGGGCCAGGATCACAGCAAACACAGGTTTAGGAAGGGTGGATCCTGCCTGACCAACCTGGTCTCCTTTTATGGTGACCCATCTGGTGGGTGAGGGGAAGGCTGTGGATGTTGTCTGCCTGGACTTCAGAAAAGCCACAGACACCATTTCCCAATGTGTTCTTCTGGAAAATCTGTCAGCCCAGAGCCTGGACAGGTATAATCTTTGTTGGGTAAGAAACCAGAGAGTGGTGGTGAATGCAGCTACATCCAGTTGATATTTGTCACTGCTGCTATCTGATAGGAATCACTGTTGGGCCCTGTCCTGTTTAATATATTTATGGACAATAAATAGTATGGATGAGATGATCAAAAGTATCCTCAGTAAGTTCATGGGCAACACTAAGTTGGGTGGGAGTGTTGATCTGCTGGCTAGTGGGAAGGCTCTGCAGAGGAATCTGTGCAGACTGGATCAATGGGCTGAGGCCAAATGGATAAGGTTCAATAAGGCAGTGCCAGGTCCTACACTTCAGTCACAACAGCTCCAGTGCTACACGCTGGGGGTAGTGCTCAACAGTGGGTGAACATGAGCCAGCCATGTGCCCAGGTGACCCAGAAGGCCAACGACATCCTGGGTTGTGCCAAAAATAGTGTGGCCAGGGCAGTGACCATCCCACTCTACTGGGCACTGGTTAGACCACCTTACCCTGTGTTCAGTTTTGGGCCCCTCACAACATGAAAGACATTGAGGTTCAGGAACATGTCTAGAGAAGGGCAACAGAGGTGGGGAAGGGTCTCGAACACAGGTCCTTGAGGAGCAGCTGAGGGAGCTGCAGGTGTTTAGCCTGGAGGAAAGGAGGCT
Source organism: Corvus brachyrhynchos (assembly GCF_000691975.1). Lineage (NCBI taxonomy): Eukaryota > Metazoa > Chordata > Aves > Passeriformes > Corvidae > Corvus > Corvus brachyrhynchos. The sequence continues at coordinate 599,571 of NW_008236932.1, read as the reverse complement.
CAGGGGAGACCTTACTGCTCTGTACAACTGCCTGAAAGGAGGGGTGGGGATCGGTCTCTTCTTCCAGGAAATGAGCAGCACAGGCCTCAAGCTGTCCCAAGGGAGGTTCAGCTTTCCTTCATCAAATTCATCAGGAGGAATTTCATCATGCAAAGGGTTGTTTAACACTGGAGCCACCCAAGGAGGTGGTGGTGGTTGAGTCCCCATCCCTGGAGATATTCAAGAAAGAACCAGAAGGTGGTCTAGTTGACAAGGTGGTGATCAGTCAAAGGTTGAATTTGATGGGCTGGGAAGTCTTTTCCAATCTAAATGCTTCTGTCATTCTGTGATTTATATTTTCCATTCTAGCTCTCAGTCCTCTTTTAAAGTAACTCTAGAATACAAATACTATTTGACTAAACTAATGAACAAGAAAAATACATTTATATTTTCCTTGCTCTTACTCAGACTGAGGGGATACCTTTCTCTAGGTAATTTTTCAGCAGCCAAAGCTCCCGTATTTCCAGACCACTCTTAATGTCTTCTGCCAAGACTGATCCCTTCAAACATGCTGTCACAACAGCAGCATCACATGTAAAACAAGATCATGTTTGTTTTCACAGATCTTTGTGTTCTGCAAAAATGTAACATTATAAGCATAATATGGAAGCTTAATCACACACTGAACATGCATCCAAATAATCGAGGTACCTCAAAGTGTTTTAAGCATCAAGGAGCAGTACACAGTACCATGTATTAGTGGGGCAGCTCTAAAATATACTTAGACATTTAAGAAAACAAACTGATGTCTCGTGAGGTACTCATATTCACAGAGAAAACTAACTGACATTGCAGAACATGAAAGTTAGAAATATGTGAATTTTAGAATCTCAGTAAATACTTGCATAGTAGAAATTAATGAAAAATAGAAATTTCTTCCCACCGAAAGTTGTACTATAAAGAAGTACCCAACAGCTGAAGAGAATTCAAAGCCAGGAGTTTCTTTGTTGTTTTCTTGAACTTTTTCTTTAGTACCGGAAATCAAAAGCAGATTCTGTCCCCCTTTCCCCTTCCAATTTTAGTATCTTTGAAGTAGGTTCACAATCCGTTTGTCTTAAGACCTCTTTAATGTCACACCAATTAGTCAGATAGGCAGATTGAGAGCTGGGAGAAAGCAAACACTTGGTTATCACTAAGAATGAAATTCTCCATGCTTTCCTGCCAGGCATATTTTCCCTCCTTCCCTGTAAATGGA
>NW_008236932.1:565859-598293 GCF_000691975.1 Corvus brachyrhynchos | reverse complement strand
TAGTAGAAATTTACAGAAAATTCCCACTCAAATGCAACTTGCTTCTCTTACAACTCAATGGTGGGAATTTATATTTTGAAACTTTATATATAGGTTAACATTACCCTCTAACTTTGATTTGATTTGTGGTTTTTTCCCCAAGTGTTAAAATACAAAGCAGTATACAAGAATCAACAACCTGGAGCTACAGGTGTGTCGTTAGTAAAATACACTCACTTGAAATGATACAGAAAAAAAGTTAGAAATAACACAGCCAATATCATCATCAGTCTCTCTTATGTCCTCTTTCATCAGAAACTGGAGGTGTCTGCCAGATACTGACTAAAATGTTTGAAATTGTTTTGCTCAGAGTACTCAGAATCAATAGTGAGTTTGAATCACAGATGGAGTGAAATAGAGAGCTCTTGTTTCTGTCTTAGTTACATATGTCTTTACTCAAACAGAAATTACAGTTATCATGTCTGTAGTAGGGCTTTTTTTTCCCATCAGCACAGTCTTTAGATTAAATGCTTCTGTGCTGAGATTGTTGTATTCTTCCTCCCTTTCCTCTTCCCTTTAGTCTAAATTTAAAAAAGTCTTCTGAAGTTTACTTTTATTTTTATACCCTCTGGAGAGAGAAGGAATTATATTAAAATTTAAGTGATGGAAAGCACTGGCAAGATTAAATCTGATCTAAAAGGAAGAGGCTAGGGAGAAAAATACTTGCAGCATAAGATAAAAAACCCAAACCACTCAAAACCAACAGCAAGTTTCAGGATAAAGTTTAATTCTTATGTTCTCAAAAGCAGCTGTCCTTTCAAGGACCTGCCCATTTTTTTGTCTTTAAGCAATGTATCTGACTCCAAATGAAGCATTGTTTCTCTGTTTCTTTTTTGAAGTAGAAAACACACGACTCCTGTTCAATTCCTGAGTATGAAAAAGGCAAACAGCAGCAGTCTGTTAGGGAAGAGATGATGTCAAATGGAAACCAGTGGTTATTTCTACTTAAGCCCAAGTAGCAGGGGGATCTACAAAATAAGGAATAAAAATACAGGAGTTTATGTGTTGGCAGGTTGTATAATCTGTCTCCCATTGTTATGTTTCTTAAAACATCTCTCTATGTTGCTGCCAGTGCTCCAAGAAGTGTAGCTAGTTAAACAGATTAACTTTTCTGAGGAAGTATTTATAAGCCCAATGTGCATTTCAAACTTGTGAATCTTTGGGAGGCCACTAAAGATTATTCAACAAGAAGTCTTGTAGAATTAATGAATAATTGCAGTAATAATGAACAGCTAGAGAATAAATGACTATCCTATGGCCCCAGAATCATAAGCATGTATTGACTGGGCTGGCAAAATTTTAGTCTTTCCAAGTCCAATACTTTTTTTACTTCATGCTGACTAAAGAGACAATATATTAGCAGGCTGTCATTGCACATAAGCTCAGTAAGCTTCAGCAGTGCAATAAAGGCCAGGTCCATTAAACAGAGAGGAGACTTCACTGATATGAAGTATGTTAGTCCCTTCCCCTTCTGTCATATGCACCCTTTGAGATTCAGGATTGTTAAAAAGAGGTGGAAAGATGATGTGGTACTCCATGTATCAGTCTAGCTGAATACTAAACTCATATGGATAAACAGAATTTTTTCTAATTTTGACAAAGATGCCACATGAAAATGCTTAAAGCTGTGGATAGATTTTACAAACCTCAAACACAAGAGAATATTTTAAGTGGTTATAGAATTATGTGTTGATCAAGTAATCAGACATCTTGTTTGTTTATTATCGCATGCTATTAGACTTGTTGTCTAGGAATTGCTCTTTGTATACTAGGACACTTATCTTAAGCCAGAATAATAGTAATTTTAAATGGAAAATGTCAGTGGGGAACTCTTGCTTATAGCATTTTGGGTGGGCTTTTTTTGGGGAAAATAGATATTGAAGTGTTGAAATTGCAGAGATAAGCCATGGGACTAGATTTCTATATCTTTCCGAAGTTGTCTCTGAAATATCTTTCTGTTTTTTCTTCTTTTTCTTTTTTTTTTTCTTTTTAATAAGAATATTTGAGTATACTATTGGCTTCTAGCCAGGAAGTCCTGCTCCTCTGAGAAAGTGCTTGGGCACCTGTTGCTGAAATGGATGATAAGCTGCAAGTGACTTCTAACTGAACGTGGGAACAGAAGAAGCTCGATTTGTTATGATTACCCATGGCAAGCTAAAAAACAACATCTTAGTAAAGTAAGACTCAAGGCACCAATTAATCTTTCTTCAAATAAATATTCTGCAGACAAATGAAGACCTTAGAATACACATGTGGTAGTGGACTACTCCTTGCTTGTGGGTGCTCTTTGTTAACTATTTCGTTTCCAGAGAGAGCAGGATAAAAATGAAGAGGGTAGGTTTAGAATAAAGAAGCTTCGATGACACAGCTACAGCTACCTGGTATCAAATCTTCTGGACACACTGGAAAGATATATATTTGCTTGGCACAGAATGAAATTTTTAAAAATTTTTCTAAGCTTCCAGAAATTATTGGCATTTTACCACACATTGACAGAAAGCAGAAAAAAAGGCTGTAAAAATAAACCATATTTTATTTCTTCTGAAATATTATTTTAAAAAATTTTTTCTAGACATGTTTCAAATTGAGCAATATTTTGCAGGAAGGGTACTTTCCATGTGTAAAGATCCAAACTCCATTGCCACCAAGACTAGTGAAACTTTATATTTAAAAGTGATAAAAATTGTAAGTAGGCTATCATCCATTGTCTTTTTATTTTTTTGATACATATGCAAAGAGGTAATTGGCCTTCTCCAAACTAAAAGGAAAGTTTTTTAAAAGAGAACATCACCTCTGATTCTTCATTTAGCTTGTGCTTTCTGCCTTCCTGGATGGGAAATTTAAGCCTTTAGAACTCACAGAATGGAAAGTGATATGAAAATATGAAATATTACAACTCTGAAATGTTCAAAAAAAGATTTAGCATGGTTATGAATCAGATCCAGCACCTGCTTGCATCACTTGGTGACATATTTCAGTTATATGACTGGGATATTGCAAGCAGCACCATACAGAATACAAATGTTTGTTTGATGGATTGGACAAAACTTAACAAACTGCTAGAGGGTAAAAATGTTTTCCCAACCAATAGGCTGATGAAGCCTTTATGTAAACTGCAATACTGTATTAAAGAAAGCATCTGATACTGCCTTCCAGAAAACATCAGATGATCTCCCATGAATGACTTTTTTTTCCTAGTGAAAATTACTGTCTTGATGGAAAATAGTATTTTTCACAGAAGCAACACTGGACCCCATTTTGGAGGAAAAAACCAAGTATGCTATGACTATTTCCCTTAAATTATATGAAGACACTGCCAAGTGGTTAGTAATTGACCATTTAAGAAAAAGGATTCCCCTAACTTGCCCTAAAATATATGATTTTTGGGGTAGTCAAATCACCCATGAGAGAAGGTGGATAAAGAAAAATAGATGATGATATGTGTTAGTTTCCATCAGGTAAAATGTGGAATTTTTCTTCACATGGCAGTGAAGATATTCAAAGAAAAGCAACGAGGTCGTATCTCAGCTGTTAGTGATAAGCAGCTCCAGTTCAACTGTACAGATATGACCCAAGACTGGGAACGCACTGTGCTATGTCCTGTGAGTGAAAACATGTCCTGACACTATCAAAGTTCCTGCACTCCAAGACATGACATTAATCTTTCAGTACACAGACAAATTGCTTGGATTGAATCCCTTTTTCTAAAATATTCTGAATGTATTCTGCCTTAAGTATTTCTATGCAAGTGCTGTATTTGCAATAGCACAGTAGGTATTTATCCCAAACCCAAGAGATCCGAACACAGAAAACCAGGGTATCAGAGATATAAAAAAGTCAGCTGTACCTGTATCAGTCAACAATAGAATTACAGTGGTTTTCTTACTTTAGAGTGTATTAGAAGGAACTAACTTGTTTCATTTAATCCCTGGCAGAAGTCAGAAAAATACACTTTATTGTCAACTGTTATATTAAGCAGATGTCTGAGCAGTTGTAATCTAATAAGATCTGTTTCACCCTTTCATGCATCATGTTTAACCTTGCAGAAGTCCACACACTGCAAGTGTATGCTCCAGGCACCTGCTTTGCCCTACCTTACAGTACAGGCCACTGCAACAGGAACAGGACTTGGGGCCAGAAAGCTAATTTCTCCTTTCAGACATTTTAAGTCAGATTTTGAGTAAGCCTCCTGTTCTATGGATCCTACACAAAAACAGTTGAGAAATTTACAGTATCTACATATTAGATCATGTGAGTGCCTACAGCCTACCACATGTTGTTAGTGTCCCTTCCATGTTGCTAAGAGTGCACAGTGCAGAATTCTGGTCCAGGGCAGAGACCTGCACTGCTGTTTCCTGCCCTGTAACCTTCATCTATGTCCTGGGAGCCTGTGTTTCTAGGCCACTCCCTGAACACAACTGCACTGTTAATCTTTTCAAAATGTATGTAAACCAACTTTGGCTAAGCCTTAGGATAAAGCACAGGAATACAACAAAGAAAAAAATGTTTTGAAGTATTTTAAGTAGTATCTGTGCCTTCTTTTCCCAGTACGAAAGTCTTTCAAATAATTGTGAGAAGCAAAAAGAGATATTTCTGGCAGTTAAATGTAATTCTTCTACTCTGCATATCAAATGATCACCACTTGAAATTATGTCTTTGAGGGATTTAAGAAGGTATAGATTCTTTATCAATCTGATCACTTTACTGAATTTTTTTTTTTTTTTTTATTTCATTTCATCAGAAAATACATTATTGAAATAAGACCATTGTGCTCTTATGTCAAGGTCACAGGTTTGATCCCAGTACAAGCCATTGACTTGAAGTTGGACTTTGTGATCCTTGGGGGTCCCTTCCAAGTCAGCATATTTTGTGATTCTGTGATTCTGTGGTAGTTACTCCAAAAAATATTATCTTAAGAAAAATACGATTCAGTCCATGAAGCTATATGAAACTCTTGGTGCTCTGCACAGAATTACACATGACATGATAACCATCTTCCTTCTTTCCTAACCCAAAACTCATTTAGGGTCAACTCAACCGCTGGGGGCAGTTTTGGGTGCCACAACACAAAAAAGACATTGAGTTATTAGAGGGGTGTCCAAAGGAGGGCAGTGAGGATGGTGCAGGGGAGGGAAAGTCATAAAAGGGGTGAATGAGGTCACTTGGTCTGTTCAGCCTGGAGAAGAGGAGACTGAGGGGAGACCTCACTGCAGTTACAACTTCTTGTGAGGGGAAGAGGAGAGGCAGGCACTGATCTGGTCTCTGTGGTGACCAGTGACAGGACCCAAGGGAATGGCCTGAAGTTGTGTCAGGGAAGGTTTAGATTGGATATTAGAAAAAGGTTCTTCACCCAGAGGGTGGTTGGGCACTGAACAGGCTCCCCAGGGAAGTGGTTACAGCACCAGCCTGACAGAGTTCAAGAAGCATTTGGAAAATGCTCTCAGGCACATGGTGTGCCTGTTGCGGCTACCCTGCATAAGACCAGGAGTTGGACTTCCATGATCCTTGTGGGTCCCTTCCAACTCAGAATATTCTATTCTGTGATCAAACAATCCTAATTTTAGATACATGTTTTGCATGTCTACTTGTTTTATCCTCTCACTTGTGAAGCAAAATGGCATTATGAAATATGCCATTTCTTTGGCTGGAATTTCTATAGCTATTTTACTAGTTAATTTTCGTATTTCTCTGCCTGTTTTACTTTCCTGCTGCTCACTGTGAGTATACTTTATTTAAAGAAGTCTTTATAGGTGGTTGAAATATACCCTGTAATTCTACACTCACTCCTTCCTTTTGGTTTTTAACATTTTTATGACTCCCAGTGTTTTCTGTTTCCAGATTGTTTCTATTACTTAAAACCCTTCTGCTTATTACTTATACTAACTTTTTATATCCTCTAACCACATTGGCCTCTGTTCTCCCATTTCCTGTTTAAGTTTGAAAGGAATGAATTTCTACTATAACATCTACAAAATTATTTCTGTATTTTCCAGTGTTCTAATGGTGACCTCACAGATACTAAAGGATTCAGCAGTAAGACTTCAAACACTATTTAGTCATCCACAATGTTAAGAATTTGAATAGATTCACTATCATCCTTCCAATTTCTGAAATGTGTCCTTTTTTCCAAACGTTTTCTCACACTGTAGTCTGGCCACATGTATCTACAGTTAAATGTTACTTAAAGAAATAGAAGGAGGAAAATATTTAGGAAACCAAGCACATGTGCTTTATGTGTTTGCTGCAAGTCCTGGCAGTGGAGCTAGCAGTGGTCTCTGACTCTCTGAAGCAGCTAATTACCAGTGTCTGTTCACTAGCTCCGTGTAAATGAAAGCAGAAAAACATCTTACCTTTTAGTTTAGTGGTACCCTTTTGATACCTGCTCTGTGTCAGGTTCTGAGATGTAAACCCTCAAAGTAGAAGATGCTATACTTTATGGATCAAAATAATAATGGGTTTAGTTTCCTGATGGAACTTGTCATATATTCAGTATCTCATTCGTTAAAAAGAAAAGCTATGCAAGAAATCTTATGTTATTCTATGTTATTCTTATCTCATTGTTTTTTCTTATGGACGTGTGTTGGGAAAGCTTTTCTGACTGAAGTTAATTTATTGGGGGGCTTTTTGGGTGATATGGTTCACACATTACTTATTTTTGACATTCATTTAACAGAAGTAACAGCTTTTATTTTGAATTAAAATTTGAGTCACCATTGTTGGGGCATTTTAAAATTCCAGTCAATTATTACCATATCAAGAAAGTATCATCATAGCATCTTGAATGTTTCTTACTTTGTTTTGGTGAATTTTGCTTCAGTTCAGTGACCAAAGAAAGGCCACTGGTTCCAGGTTGCTATGCCAATATTACATAGAGGATTTGGAAAATTTAAATCTTCCAGTTCAGTTTACTGCTACAACATCAGCAAATAGTTTCAGTTATCCCATGGAGCAGGCACAATCACTGTAAAACATCAGTGTAGACTGGTACAATAAGCTGGAATTCCTGCATTGGTGTTTTGGGAAGGTGATTATGGGTAGAATCATCTCACAGCATTTGCTAAGAAAGAGGAGCAAATGCGTTTTGACACTTTTCCACAGCCACTTTCTGAAGCTCAAAAATAGAAAAACAGACACATAAATATGAGTCTTAACAAAAAGACTCTGAGTACCCCCTCCCTACATGAAAACATCACTAATCGTAGGACACAAAAATCAGCGCCTGTCAGATGACAATTCTGAGATACTCTGAAATCATATTCTGAAAGAAGAAACTGCGATGGAAATATAAATTTACATGATGATATACTACAATCCTGTGTGACAGATGCATTTGCATGATAAAAGCTCAATTGTTGTATTAATAAAGTTGTATTTTTAATGAGTAGATGCCCCTGTTCTGATTGCACAGTGACAGAAATTTTACTGTGTATATTTGATTTCCTTTGTTTGAAATAACAGGTGCAATAATGTCTTTTTTTTTTGCTTTGGATCAATAGTGTCACAAAACTAAATAATTATGCATTAAATTTTCCATTATAAGCAAGAAGTACTCGTTATGTGTATTCGGACAATAATTTAAACACATCAAATAAGTATGATTATTGTGAGTGTCCTGGACAGCTATTTGGATATGTTTCAGAAGCAAAATTTTATCCCTGTTTCTGAATGAAATTATTCAGATTTAAAATGACGAGGAATTGGAATTCCAGCAATAGTTCAGTGCTTCTCTAGTGGCTGGAACTAGATGGTGTTTAAGGTCCCTTCCAACTCAGATAATTCTATTGGTCTATAATTCTATGATTCAGAGCCATCAGTCCTTCCTTCCTTTCTGATAAATAGTAAATCAAAGAGGCCAGCTGTGAAAATTAAATGGATTATATTCTGATGGCTGATTTAAAAAAGGAAAGAAAGAAAGGGAAACAGAGGCCATTTGAGAAAGCAGGTCAGCAACCACACTAACATGGAAAGAGACAAGCCAAGGAGGTAGAGCTGGAGCACAAAACTCTAGGGTCATAAATATGCAGAGAGAAAAGAATCTTGGGAGAAATACACATATTCCTGTACATTCTTTAAAATGGTACCTGCAGGTATTTTGAGAATAGTACAGAAGCCTCAAATTCATCACTCCATATCATCAGATTAACGTCTTTATTGGTGAGGCTGCTATACTTGCAGCATATGGACTCTACTCCTATAAGGCGAATGGACTCAACTCCTGTGGAATAAGGCATTATTGTGGAATAAGAACAAGCTTTTTTATACCTAGTTATCAACAACTGGCTGGAACACCTCTGAAGCATTCTCTTTCAGATAGCTTTGGCATATATTCAGGGGAAAAAATGTCATCTGCTTGAAAAAGAAATGTCTTTGTCATTGATTAAAAGGCTTGTAAAACACTATTCCTCAGAGGATGATTCACATGGCAAAAAAAAAGCTGAGGGATTGAAGAAAAGTTTTTAGTTAGGGGCAGCTCCCTCTTTATCAAAAATCATCTCCCTGTCTCATTAAACTAGTCTGGATTGAATAGCTCAGCAACCCGTTTGGTTCTAAATAACCTCTACTTTTTCATTAAGGGAGCTGTCAGAAGTGACCATAATCCCTAATCTGCAAAAATGTTCTTTAGTCCTCTCCAACTCATCCACATAGTTGGCCAGATTTCTACCCTCCAAAATTACAGCAATAAAACATGTCATTATGAAGAGAGACAAAATTCTCCACATCTGATGCATGAACATCTGCTGTTTGCAACCTAGATGAAAGTCCTCTGGTTTTGGCTCAGTGACAGTGAAGCTGTGCTATCTAGGCCTCCTGTTGTTGGGAGACAAAACTTAGAGGGATATGTCAATATGTAAACCAGCAGCAGGGTTTAGACAGGCAGATTAAACCAAACAAATAAGAATAAAAAAAATCCCTTAACCTTCCCATTTTTCCTCAAGTATTACTTCCATTTGTTATTATCAAGCAAGCTTTTAAGATTTCACCCTGGGATAAGTTACCATGCTGTCATGAACAACATAGTCTTGATATCTGTATGAGAATAAAAAAGAAGGTAACAATTTCTTGTTTGTAAAAGCTGAATATACATCTTTTTCCCTCATGAAAACAAGAAATCACAAAGTAAAGGCAAAGAATCAACTTGCATATTTTTTTCAGGACGGTTATGTAAATGTGACAGTTAACAGTGAATAATAGTATACAAATATTAATCAGGCATACAGATTAGTAAAAGGATGTTTCTGTGTGCATGAAGAATTATTTAAAAATTGTATTTTCTCAAAAGAATGTAAGATTGCTTTAATAGGGAATCGAATAAGTGAACTGGAAACATTTTCCTTTAAATTTTTAACCTTTAATGAGGTTTGCTGCCCTCTGTTCTCTATTCAGTGTGCTGGATCACCCTGCTGTTTAAAGAGTCAGAGCACTTACTAGGCACTTCAGAAGGGGAGCCACAAAATCTATATTACAACTCACGACAGCCACAGTGTTAGCTTTATCCCATGCTAGATATCTGGGAGATGAAGATATAAACCAAAACCCATGAGTACCAGTATTATGCACTTCAAAGGCCAGGCTTGAGTAGCTGTAAGGGAATTGTGCATTACTCTTTGAATAATCACCCAGAAAACTATTTGTTCTAGTAATTAATTTGTATTTTCAAAACTCTTGAGAATTAGAAGATTTGGGCCTTAGAAAAATGTGAAAACATTTCAAGAGTTCAAACTATCATCAGAAGAAATATGAACATATTAGGGTATTTCTCTCTTTTCTCCTCTGTCTTCAAGAAGGGTAGATAAGAATGCTTATAAAATCTCTAACCTGTAACTCTAAACTCTGTACATATATTATATCAGGGCTAAATAAATAAATTCCAGATTAAGATAAGACTTACAGCTATAAGAATCAATCAGGAATTGACGTTTGAGTAGGTCTATCTAAGGATTCATCCAGTGGGTTTCATGCCAAGATTTAGTAAAACCAACCAGTGCTCGAATGTGCAGTGTTGTACTACGATAGCTAGACATGAGCAAATGCTACTGATCAGAAAACTCAAGGGTAGATACAGCACCTCACAACTTCCATTTCAGAGCATATTAACATTAGAGCAAAACTTAGCAATTGACAGGATAATTGCGTAAGACCAAGTAGGTTGTCTCTTTTTCCTGTTAAGACTCTTAAACCTTAATTCAAAGTTATTTTGCAGATTCTTATGTACCACTGACATTCGATTTCTAGACTCCTTAAGGTTACACTACCTTTCAGAAAGGGTATCTGGGAGCTGAAATACTTTTCCAGTCTTTGGAAATATTCTCAAAGATTGCTTCTTTAAGCTGGGATAGTCACAAGTCTGAAACTTTCATATTGCTTGTGTGCCAGACAAAAGGCTCATCTTGAAACAAACCCAGAAACCTAACTTCAGAGCCCCAAAACTGGGTCATGTTGGACTGCTCTAATGCAAACAGTAACAAACCCCTAGATAAAACCTACCCCAAAACAAACAGAAAACCACTTTAAAAATTTGCTCATTTTCAGGATGATATATACAGAATTTCTGTATTAATTGAAGATGACAAAGGAATGTACTGTACAAGGATGCTCAAAGTGAGTTTTCAAGGGAAAGGGAAGGTTTTTGATCAGCTTGCTGGTACACTACAAGCATTCTGTATTCTCTACAAGTGAAAATCTCAGACATGATTGTTTAGCAGATTAGAAACACCTTGTGAGGTAGGAATGTTTTTATCCCACTTTCCAGAGGAGACATGAACCTCTGGTGGCCAGCCCTGCAGAGTCAGAATTGAACATAGCTCAACATTCTTTGTTTGCTGAATAAATGAGAGATAAATTAAACTGTCAAAAATAAAGACAGAAGATAGAAGAAAAGGTTTCATTTGGAGGTTTTGCATACACTTGGAAGAAGAAATTAGGCCCTTAATCATTCCCGCCTTCAACTGAGGATGGAAACCACCCCCCCTGCCCCTACACTGCACACAAGTATATGTGACACATTATAACCTTAGTGTGCAGTAATATAAGAATCTTCTTATATTTCTAAATCATGAGGTAAAAATTTCCTGAAACATGGAACAAAGTATATGACTTTTTCTGTGGTATTGCTGTAGGCTGAGTGAGGTACAAATGACTGGAAACTAGCACACAGAGCAAGGCTTTCACGTTTTCAGACACTTGCCTCCAGGCTGCATGGTTCTCTTTTTAGAGCTCTTGTTTTTAATTTGCTGCACACATATTTTTAACTGCATGGTTCTACAAACACAGTTAGATTCTTTGTGCTACAAAATAGTACCCAAGTAGTGTAGTTAGATACATTCTTCCCCTTGCAAATGCTTCAAAATCAAGCCAGAAGTATCAGTAGTATCCTGTTTTTGGAACTGAACAATGGAGGGGAAGCCAAATATGGCACCATATTACAGGGGCTGCGGTTTTGAATTCATAAATATTCAGGTGTTCCTGAACTCTTTGATTTTTTTCTCAGCTGTATCAGTGTAATCTATTAATTTGAAGTGGGACTTAATGTGCCTAGTGAAACAGGAGTGATTTATTATTACATGAATCACAGTCACCTAAAGTGAAAAAATCTCTTTTTCCTCAAAACAGGCAATTATTAGAAAAGAAACTTAATATATTTATATAATAGAAGAAGAAAATGCTCATTCTTACAAAACCAATCTTCACAATATTCTTTCAAAGGATGCTGTTGATGAAAATACTGTTTGTACTGTGGTAGTAATGTAGAAATTTCAGTTATTGTCTGGCAATTTTATGGTGTTCACCACGAAGTGGTGCTTGGAAGGGATAATTGAATTACTTTTTGCTCTAAGTGTATTTCCAAAGGATGTGTTTGAGCCTGGGAAAAAGTAGAGGTATGCTAGAAAGACGGAATGATAAGAACTGATATTATGAGTAAGGTGAAAGTGAGAGTCCATGAAAATGATAGTTGATGGAAAAAAGGAAAGGGAAAATGGGAATTACAGGTTTTGGTGCTGAAAAATTAAAAGAAGCAGATAATGTTAGTGAAATAAGCATAAATTGCAGGGTGAAAATAAAAAGATGAGAAATTACTTCTTGTAGCAGAATTCTGACTCACATAAGCAAAGCCACAGAAAAGGGTGCTGCAAAAACTGACACATAATATGATAAAAGTCTGGAGGAGAGTTTTAGCCATATGGCTACTTGGGAAAGAAATATCCATAACACCCACATCTTAAGTTATTATACTCACAAAAGCATCAGGTTTTTGAGCACATTCCAGATTTGAAAATCTAGAAATTGAAGAAGAATGTCACAACCACATTATACATTTGCGTGATAGGCTGGATGGTAGTACCATCAATGCCAATCAAGAAATAGAGAAAAGGAGAGAGAAAAAAAAAAGAGGGGTTTGATTAGACAAGGAGAGAAGAAGAGAAGCTGATCTGCAAGTTGTTGTCATAGAGATACTCACTAAATTCAGGCTTACAGATTAGATCAAATATAAAGAGAAAAATTACAGGAATTGGCTGAAGAACCACTGAATTTCCTTCTGATGCTGCACAGGTAGAGGAACAGTGATAAATACTGAAGACGAATTAGTAGATGAAAGAGTACTGTAAGTTAATAAAGCACAAGGAAGACCACAAATAATTTTGGATGAAAATTGAAAGTAGTTTCAAAATTTACCAAAGAGAAACAGTCTTAATAAGAATTGAGACACAGTAACTGAAAAAAAAACCCACAGGGAGCTAAACTGCAGAAGTTTCCAAGTGCAGATGTGAAACCTGATGCAGATATCAGCAAGAGTTTTAAATTAGCTAGTAGATGAAAACAAGCAAGATAGTTAGACTATTATCGTATATTATTTACACAACGCTGGTAATACTATCAATGAGAGTCCCTTCCAGAGGAGTTAAAACATATAGGTATCATATAGCATACCAAGTAACAATCACCACTAAAATTATGCCACCATGGTTGAGCACTCAGTTGAAAAACACTCAGTATGACTCTATCCCAGGTGAAATTAATGAATTAAGTGAAAAAATGTAAGGACATAATATCTAGTTTAAATATACATCTGTATTATATGACTTTTTTTTGTAGACTATTATAATCTATGAACATTTTTAGATATATTCAGTAGGAAAAAATCCAACTAGGTTGAAGGTCACCTATACGAAAAACTGGTACAATGTAAGAGTTATAGCCAGAAGATAATTGTAATGTAATATTTTCAAATACTCCAGTTTAAAGTCGCTGATGGTGATCCCAAATCTAGAAACCTGTCAGTTCCAAAAACTGTGCAGTATTGCCTTAACAATGGTTTTCTAATAACCTACCTGAATTAAATGTACACCGAATATTAATTGTCAGGTCCCTATATGTTGACATATCTGAAATACATGGCTTCACATTCAGCAGCAGACAAAAAAAAGCCCAGAAAATATTGTGCATCACTGGGAAGGGTATGGAGAACAAGACAGAGAACATAATTTTGCTGTGTTAAAGACCTTGCTGCACCAACATCTTAAGTACTCTGTGTGGTTCTGATTTCTGCATCTGAAGTACGACATTGTGCATTTAGAAATGTACAGAGATAAAAAACCTAAAATAACCTCAGGATGAAAAAATGTCTGGTGAGTTGTCACTGAAAATATTTTAATTCTTTATTTAGGCAAAGCATAACCTACTATATGATCAAGGTTTATAAAATCCTGAAAGCAGATAAGGTGAATGACACCCACCAACTTATACAATAACTAAGGTTCAGTCGTTGAAACTAGAAGGAAATCATTTTAAAACAGTACACAGCCCCTAAGCAAGTTCTGGATTTTGAGTGAAGTTTTCCAAGAGGTATCACCAGATAGAAACATGCATAAGACAAGCTTATGGAAAATCAATCCATAAGAGGTAAGCAGGGGTGTAACTTCCAACATCCAAAATGCAACATCTGCAGACATTGGCAAAGGTGAGTACCATGGACACCCAAAAAATGCCCTCCGTTGAGGGGTCTTGCTAAAGGAGCATCTCCCACTGTCACTAGCTAGCTGAATTGCTCTACTTACCCAGAGGGTCATGTCTATAATGTGGAGGTTTTTAATTTAACTAATCACACGTGCAGGTGGTATCACTGCAATCTAAAACCTGACAGATTTTTTGTAGATCTAGCTGTGCTTTACAACTCCAGTGTCCGTTCTTTCTGACATAGTATCAAAAAGACCCGGACCTAATCCCTTAACATCTCTGATTAACACCAGCATTATCATAACCTGACTCCTATTTTCTGAACTCTCTGTCTTGATTTATGGTTGATTTTGTTTATGGTGGGAGTATGCAAAATGACTTAAGTAGAATAGGCTTTTGCTAAGCTCACCTTCTGTTACAAACTCATTCTACAGCTCTTGCCACACTAAAATTTGATCATGAGCACTACTTAGTAATAGACTGCCACATCATTTCTGATTCCTTTATTATAGAGTTTCCCTAATTAAAATGGTCCCTAAAAGCAACCATTCCCAAAAAATTTTGAATCTTCATCGATGATATTCAGCTAGGGGTTGTTTTCTCTTGGGTTTTTGCACTTTTTTTTTCACAAGGCATTTCTATCTGACTTAGTTTGGCTTCTTTGCTTTTCCAGCTGAACAGGTGATCACAGTTTTAACACTTGTTTTAAGGAATTTTCTTCTAACATCTATTTATTCCTCCATGTCTTATTGTGGATCATTTTGTCAAGGATGCAATAGACCAGTATTTACAAACTTATTTTCCAGTGATTTAGAAACTATGATGGTCAAGGCTATAAATCAGACCAAAACCTTCAATGATATTGTACATTTTTATGTTTATCTACACATAAATACATATAATTTGATTTTAAAATTATGTAGAAAAGAAAACATTCCCTCTTGATTCTGTAAGTTGATGCTGAAAATTCTTACACATGTATTGGTGGTCGCACTCTACATAAATTAATAGTCAATCATACTTTATTTGGCTCAGTTTTTTTTAAAAACACTGTAGACATAAAAATAAGAAATTAAAGGAACTATTAAGCTGTGATATGAAGTGCTATGGTTTAAAAGGCTTAAAAATAACTTTGAGTGTTTAAATCTTTTAAATTGCACAGAGCATTAAACCACATACAGTACTCTGTCCCTGCTTTTGGTATTGTGCCTGTGAGAGATTGGCAATTCTCTGCAGAGGTCTGTAGAAATGCAAGAGTAAAAGGAGGAAAGATTTTCAGCTTTCTGAATATCAGAACAAATGCCATCTGGACTAATTTGTGAATCCAGTAACACCGCTTCGGTTCAGCTCAATACACAGGGAAATACCTGAGAGGGAGTATGGTTACACAGAAGAAAGCAATTGACCTATCACTAATTCATATGCTTTAGGAGCTCTCTAGTATTTCTTTCAAGATTCTCTTCGGTACGTTACAGTATGTTTGATTAAGGTGGTGCAAAACATTTGTCTCACTGGAAATAAAGTCACAACTTTAAACAAATAACTTGTCCATTTGTCTTCCAATTTTAGGCAGAGAGTTCAGCATGCATGGTGCAGTGTGCATTGCATCAGCTGTGATGGGACTATATTTTGGATCTGCTCGGATGTTGCTACCATCTCTTTAAAATATCGCTTTTACACAGGCTGTCCTTACTAGTTAGTCCACAAGCTAACTTTCACAAACAAATTATGAAGCCAAAACTTTTTGGGCCCTAAATAATAGCTGTACTCTTCCTATCTCCATCTGTTGGTTTTGGATATAATGTAATATGTCATGCTTCCAGCAGGTCACATGTGCTTCAACTGTCAATCTGGCCATAGTAAATTTTTCCTGTAGTTCTAGAAATTAACTAATGAAACATCCAATTATGTTAGGCCACATACATCCACACATTTATTTAATATAAATATCTGATAATTAAAAAAAATTATTGAATGGAAATATTCAGATATTACTTATTGCAACATCAGTTTTGTTTGCCCCGGATTTGTAAAATGCAGTAGTAGCATAAAGAAGAAAAATAATACTCTTTTAACAATCTGAATAATTCAGATGAAAACACAGGCTCTTGCTGGTTAATTTCATATGCCAAGAATGAATCTCAGCTATTTACTAATATGAAACTAGTAAAAGGTACTTCATGTGAAGTGGAAAAGAACATACTTCACAAGAGTTCTAAAATGGGAATCCCATTAAAAATCTAAATTGTTGCAATACCCAGAGAATGGCTAATAAACTTAAACTTATGGATCTCACTCTGATTTTATCAGTGTTTGTGCTGTAAACAAATCCTGTTCTTAATTGCCACAAACAAGCTATTGCAATCTGATGTCAGACACTGCAACTGGGATTTCACCCACGTTGCACTACATATAAGCAGCAGTTTATCCAAGGAGAAGTATTGTTGGTAAGACAAAGACAATATTTTTGAAGGTATTTGGAGGTTGTTATGTCTCTGAGCACCTAAACATCTTTAAAAGTCTCTATTTCATAAAAATTTATTGCTGTGGAACTGATTGAATTGCTTCTGTGATTCCAATCAGTAATAAAACTTGACAAGGCACCTGGGCAGGCTTTGACTGACAACACAGCTCTTTACTGATTTACCAGGGGAGAAAAAAAGTCTTTTTCTTTTTTGACTGAAAGTTAAAATTATTTCACAGAATCAATTATGTTGGAAAAATCCTCTGAGATATCAAGTCCAACATGTGACCTAACACAATTTCATCAACTAGACCACTGAGTGCCACATCCAGTCTTTTCTTAGACACCAGCTCCCTGGACAGTCCATTCCAACGTTTAACCATCCTTTCTGTGAAGAAATTCCTCCTAACCTCCAATGTAAACCTCCCCTTGTGCAGCTTGTGATTAAGGACAAGAGCAATAGCAATGTTTAGAGATTTCTGGGGGCCTCAGAGGTGTACTTTAGGACTTCATTCAAAATGTAGCTGTCTACTAAAATTTCATTTAGCAAGTGCCAGGCGGTATGAGGGCCAAAGCTCAGTAAAAATCTGTTTCTGGTCCTCAGGACTATTCCTCTCCAGGAAGAGGACATTGTTGAACTGTGTCAGACTTCTGTCTAATGCCCTCTCCAGCCCACAGAGAACAGCAGGGTGTCAGACTTATCATGCCAATTTATTATTGTCTGTGAATTTGTTTAGGGTGCACTTCGTCTCATTATCCATGTTATTAATGAAGATGCTGATCAATATTACATATTAAAAGTTTTACAGAAATACAGAAGAAGAAGATACTCTTGGGACCCAGAAAGCACTAGCCGGCTTCACCAGGCTTCACCCTGGCAGAGAGCCCCACCTCAGCATCCACTCCTGGTTCTGTCAGCCCCTGGTCCCAGTGCTACCACTGCAGGACTGATCTCCAGCTCCCCACAGCCTAGCTCTGCCCAGCCTCAGGCCTTGCAGTTTCTGGCACCCTGTCCCCATGGCACCACTTAGCCTGAACTTGACCTCCACCTAGACACTGATGTCCCATCCATCACTGTCCCCCCAGCCCTACCCAGCCCTCTCTGACCCAGTCCTAGCCATGCCATTACATTCTCTGGCCCAGCCTCACACAATGACTACGGTACTGCATTATGGCCTGGGTTCCTGTCTGGACGTGGCCACCACATCCAGGTCTCTTCTGCTGGCCTTGCTCAGGCCCTCACCTCCATGCCCTCCCAGGGAGCACCACCTGTTCCTGCAGCCTCTGAGCAAAACCATGAACTGATTTCACAGGCTCCTTTCCTGATACTGCTAAAATGGGCAAACTTTTGCCATGTATAATTCATACGTGGGTGACTGCTGCAGCACTTTCTGCTAGTGCGCTCAGCCTATGGAGGGAGACATTCACAATTCAGTAGGTGATTTAAATGGTCATAACTCATTCAAACCACAACAAATTACTTCCACTATAGGAATTTTTGAAAAAATTTCATTCTTATGGCAGATTTCCTCTTGCAAGAGTCAGCAACCTTCAGGGGAGTGTTCAAAAATAGGTCAGTTTTTTTTATATTGCATAGATCTTATTGTTTCCCCCCATTTACGCTCAGAATTACTCTGAAAATAGTTAGGCTTTTACAATACAGTGAAAGGCAAAAAGCAAATAACAGAAGGAAATATTTAAGAAAGGGTTTAGAGTGGAAGTCCATAGGCAAGTTCATTTAAAACAGTAATTATTACTCTGCTGTTTTAAAGAGAGCAACATCTCCATTTGGTTGCAACAGGGTTGTTTGATTAGTCTTTTAACTGATACTCTTCCTCCTTCCTATGTATTTTTTCCATCTCACATGCTTTCCAGAGGTGCTACTATTAAAAATATTATCTGATTATCTATTGCAAAAAACCAATTTTGCATTTTCTTGGTGGCAAAAAACATGAAAGAAGTCCCTGATACCTCAATATCTCCTTGTAAGACCAATTAGTGGGAATCCAAGGTTCCTAATATGGGAAGGAAAGTCTGGAACAAGGACAGCTTACTCTAAGAGGGGGAGCAGGTTAAAGAATCTTTAAAGAAGCAGGATATTCTTAGGTTCACAGGACCTGATGGGGTGCACCCCCAAGTCCTGGGTGAGCTGGTCAGTGTTTTTCATAGGCCACTCCTGAAATACACAAAGGACAAGGATGTTATTGGGAATGGTCAGCTGGACTTGGAAAGGAGGAATCCCCCTTAACCGACCTTACAAGTTTCTATGTTGAGTTGACAAGCTCAGTGGATGATGGGGAACAGCAGAAGTGGTTTACACTGCCACTAGTCATCAACACGTTGAATCTGGCAGTCAGCTTTCAGTCCACCTCACTGTCCACTTATGGGGCTAGAAAAGCAACAAAAGGAAGGCTAAGGAGAATCTTTTATTGGATATCAGGAAAAACATAATGACAAAGAAATAGGAAAAGGCTGATGTACTCGATACCTTCTTTGCCTCAATCTTTAATAGTAAAACCAGTTGTCACCAACATACCCAGCCTCTGAGCTGAAAGACAGAGACAGGGAGCAGAATGAAGCCCCCGTAATCCATGAGGGAATGGTGACTGACCTACTATGCCACTTAGACCACAGAAGATTGTGGGATTCACCCAAAAGTATTGGCAGAAGAGCCCACCAAGCCACTTTCAGTCATTTATCTGCAGACCTGGTCAACCAGGGAGGTCCCAGGTGACTGAAAGTTGTTAAATCTGACACCCATCTACAAGAATGGTTGGAAGGATGATTCGGGGAATTACAGACCTTCAGCTACTTCAACCTGAGTGCAGGAAAGACCATGGGGCAGAACCTCTTGAGTGCTATCAGGCAAAAAGTACAGGACAATCAGTGGATCATGGTTTCAACAGCATTTCAACACCATTTTCAACAGCATTCTCCTGGAGAAACTGGCTGTCCATGTCATGGCTGGGTATACTTTGGATAAAGTAGAGGCTGGATGGCTGGGTCTGGAGAGTGCTGCTGAATGGAGCTAAACTCAGTTAGCAAGTGGGGTTCCCCAGGGCTCAGTATTGGATCCGATCCTGTTTAATATCTTCAGCAATAACCTGGACAAGGGGATCAAGTGCATTCTCCGTAAGTTTGCAGACAACACCCAGTCGGATGGGAGTGTTCATCTGCTGTGGGATAGAAAGGCTCTGTGGAAGGGTCTGGACACACTGGATCTGTGGGTGAGGACAACGGCATGAGGTTCAATAAGGCATCGAGTTCTGCCCTTGGGTCACAACAACCCCATGCAGCACTACAGGCTGGAGGAGGAGTGGCTTGAGAGCTGCTCAGCAGAAAGGGACTTGGTGGTAGTGGTTGACAGCCTGCTGATATGAGCTAGCAGTGTGCCCAAGTGACCTAAAAACCCAACAGCATCCTGGCTTGTATCAGCAACAGTGTGGCAAGCATGATTAATCAGTGATCATTCCCCTGTACTGGGCACTGGTGAGGCTGCATCTGGAGTATTGTGTTCAGTTTTGGACTCATTCTTTCAGAAAGGACATTGAGGTGCTGGAGTGTGTCCAGAGAAAGGCAATGGTGCTGATGAAGGGTCTGAAACACGAGTCTTATGAAGAACAGCTGAAGGAACAAAGGTTATTTAGCCTCAAAAAAGAAGACTCAGGGAGGACTTCATCACTCTGTACAATTACCTGAAGGGAGGTTGTAATGAGGTGGGTGTTGGTCATTTTTCTCAAGTACCGATTGACAAGGTAAGAGAAAAAGTTCTCGAGTTGTTCCAAAGGATGTTTATATTAGATATTAGGAAAAATTTCTTAACAGAAAGAGTTGTAAAGCAGTGGAACAGACTGCCCACAGAAGGGGTCACCATCTTAAAAAATGTTAAAAAAATGTGTGGCTATGGCACTTAAAGAAACCATAGTGCTAGGCTGATGGTTGGATTTGATGATCTTAGAGGTCTTTTCCAATCTTAATGAGTCCACAACTCTATGATTTGAAGTCCATCTCCTTGCTAACACTGATTTGCAGGAAGCAGCAGAAGGAAAATTCTGTCACATTACAGAGAGAAAAAGAGCTACACACCCTTCACTAAGTCATTTGCCAAGGGATTCTTCTGAGGATACTCTTGATCTACCATGTTCATCAGTTAGGTTTATACTGAGTTTTATTATAAACCTTGAATTATTGCATAATTAAGCAACAATAGGAGGAACATGAGAGCTGACCCACAGCTGCATTAATTATTCCTCCAAGTACAAACACATTTGTTGTGGTGTAAAATCAGAGTGTTTTGCTCAGACTTTTTAGCTGGTAATTAGGGGCAGTGCCCTTTCAAAAAGATGTAACCATTTTCCTAAGCTGTGCTGTAATCACTGCAATAAAGGAAGGCAATATGAAGATTTTTGTCATGAAGAACTAGCTAAAACTCTTACTTTAACAAGGACTGTAATCATGCAATTTCTATTGCATGAGGAGGTGAGCACATTAGAATTCTTTATTCTCACAAGTCTCTGCTACAGAGTACTCCTTGCAAGTGCCAGGGAGGTTTGTATTTGAAAAAGAAATCTTGCTCATATCCTATGTCTTTGCTTCATTTTGCTGTAGCATTTGATACCATTTCAAAGATGATAAATTATAGAAGTAGATAATTACATTGTTGCAGAATCCAATAACCAGAATGTGTGTCAGAGCTGAAATATTAATCCATCTTGATACACAGTGGTGCAAAGCAAATGGCTGAAACCAGCCTTTTTTCATGATTTTATTAGGATATTTAACAACATTAAAGGACTGAAAGTTTCACTACCTTGCTAAATTTGTTGCTTTTTTTATTACATAATGTTTGTGCTCCAATTCTGTCCTTAATTACTGTAGGTATTCTTCTACATCTACACTGTTCCCTTGTTGTATAGTGTTGCCTGCACATCTGGTAAACTAATTGAAGGAAATGATTTTCAGAGCATACGCAGGTCCACCATCCAAATAAGCACTGGTCAAAGAGGTACTGGTAAAATCACTGCATGAAGGAGCAAGAAAAAGCAGATTTGTTCATATAGGAAAAGACTATTAAGTCCAACCATCAAGTTGCACCCCTGTGTTCACCACTAAAGCATATCAAGTGCCACATCCACAGGTTTTTTAAACAATTCCAGGGATGGTTACTCTCTACTTCCCTGGGCAACCTGTTCCAGTGTCTCTGGACAACTCAATTTTTAATGATTAGTGTGTTTATTGTCAGGCTCATTGTCAGAGGGATCAAGAATACAATTTTGCAATACTTCTTCACAATGCATACAAAAATTAAAACACAGTCTTTCCCTCAGAAAAGAAAATCACAGTTCTGAAAAAGAAGGACCAAAGTGAATGTGATCTAGTAATGCAACATAGTCTGCAACAACAGCAGGTTTGCAGGACAAATTGAAAAAAGAGTCAAGAGTCAACAATGTCAGTCATTTCCCAAGACTTGGTGGATCTGTCCAAGAACCACAACACAATCCCCTACCTATACCAATTCTTTAACTTCTTATGGTGTGTATAATGTCACTCTCACCACAGCCTTGCGCTATGGGGAACCAGCTATCAAAATAGAATAAATCTTAGTCTTCAAATCAAACCCCTTCTCTCAAAGAGAGAAGTATATTCAAAAGGATAAAGTCTAAGTCTGCATTTCAAATTATACAAGAAGATCCAAGTAAACAAATAGAAACAAACAAAATAAAAGCTGTAATTAGTAATTAAAATTTGGGGGGTACATAATGTGTAATGTAAACAGTAAACCTTGTGGTTTCATGTTCAATTAAATGCATGGAAGTTCTACTACTTTACTTGCAAGCAAATGAGGTTCGAAGTACTGTGTAGTTGCATAGGCTTGTGCAATAATAATTTGTCAATTTACTTGTATTCTCTTCGTGTATTCGTTTAGGAAAACCACACTTGAACTGCCTTTTTTTTGTGTGTTTGTGTGAGTTCTATGTCATAAGAGGGATTATTTTACATATATATACTAAATTTCTAAGCAATGAAAATAGTATTATTAAATAGTATCACACAAGGGAATCTGGCCCAATTCTGGCAGCCCCAGCACACCCCTGTACCAGGGACAATCCCACTACTTAACTTCACCTGTTCTCATTAAGAAGTTGTGCTATAGAGTCTTCCCAAATGATAAAGAACTGTCAATTTGTCTTTTTTTAATTTAACTCTCTTATATTACCAAAAATAGGGCTAATATCTTGTGGGTCAGTCTTTCGTTTTAAACACAAGTATTGGTGCCCTCATGTATTTACTTATGTGAGAAGATAATGTGATTTCTGTAAGCTTCAGTCTTCAGTAAATTACGTTCATTTCATCTGCATTCTGAGGTACCAATTAGGAATGTTAAATACGTGACAGAAAAAACTTGAACGCCACTGAAAAGAAACAGTTTGAAAAGACTGTGAGAACAGAGAAAAAAAATTAAGAAAAAGGAAAGCAATAAATTCTTTGGTTGATTATTGTTTTCAAATGGCCATGAAGACTTAAAACATAAGTTGCATAAAATGGGCTCCACTGCTTAAATCATGACTGGACTATATTGATCCCATACAGAGAATCAGCTAGGAATCATAAAGAATTCACTGGTAATGTCAGTGTACTTAGAGTATCCTGCAGAGTGTAATTTCTGTTATGTTCTCCACATAATGTTATGTGAAGAACAGAAAAGCCAGTGTTAAGGATATATTCTTTTCTACAAAGCTGAAAAATTTCATTTTCACGAACTGCCGGTACATGTACAGAAGACAAGATTCTTTTGATTCCAGCTACACAGATTCAGAATAAATTAGCTTCCTACTGTGGCCTGTTTCTAGGAATCAATTTTTTTCCCTTGCACATGGATTGGACCAATTTGCTCTCCCTAGGAGCTAGAATTTTCTATCTCACAAAGAAAGAATCACTGATTTAATAACTTGTCAAAGAAAAAGTAAATTAATTGGAGAAGGCTGTAGGATGACCTTACTTTACTTTGACCTAATCCCCCACTCACTAAAAAATTTATTTGAAAGAAGCTATGCTGTCTGATTTTCCAACATGTAAAGAAAGTGCAAAACACTGTCCAAGAGTTTTGGAATTGGTTGGTTGCTGTAACATTCTTGGGTCCTTAGTTGAATCTGACACCTAAGAAACACAGACCCTTGACATTCTTGTTTGGATCCAAGTAAGTTGTTCCAGCAACTAAAAACTATGAATTCATGTTGCATATTACATCATTGGTCATGATTTGCCTTCACAATATAGAAGAAACCAAATCAGATCTGTCATGCACAGTGATAACCTCCAAAGATGCATCTTCCTGACTGCATGCTACTGTCCACTCTAACTCAGGAATAAACAGAGACAAGATTATGGCAGCAGAAGCAGTAGCTGCATAACCACAGTCATCAGAGGGAAAACCACAAGGATAAATTAAATCTCACTAAAAGTGAGAGATGGGAAAGAAATTGAAAAATTTAGTTTGAATTGAAGGGGCATGTAGAAATGTATAGATTTCCAGGGAGGAAATTCAGAGGGGTCTTAGCATGAGAACATGAATATATGAATAGCTCTGGAAGTCCTGAGATTGTCAGTTACTAACAACATATGACAGAAGAAATATCCCACTACATATACGTAGTTTTACATCCTGTCCTAAGGTAAAAGTGACACAGACAAAATAAGAGAATTATAGGATCATTAAGAGAATTATAGAATCATTAAGGTAGGAAAAGACTTCCATGATCATCGAATTCAACCATAGACCAAACACCACCATGTCAACTAAGCCATAGAACTCAATGCCACATTCCATTGTTTCTTGACCATTTCCAGGGACAGTGACTTCAACTCCTCCCTGGGCAGTCCATTCTGATATTTGACCACCCTTACAGTGAAGAAATTCTTCCTGTTGTCCAGCCTGAACCTCCCTTGGCACAGCTTGAGCCTGTGTCCTCCTGTCCTGGAGCTGGTACCTGGGAGAAGAGGCCAACCCCCACCTGGCTACACCCCCCTTTCAGGCACTTGTACAGAGTAGTAAGGTCTCCCCTGAGCCTCCTTTCTTCCAGGCTAAACACCTCCAGCTCCCTCAGCTGCTCCTCATAAGACTTGTGGCCCAGACCCTTCCCCAGCTCTGTTGCCCTTCTCTGGACACGCTCCAGCACCTCAATGTCTTTCTTGTCGTGAGTGGCCCAGAACTGGACAGAGCACTGAAGATATGGCCTCACCAGTGCCAAGTAAAGGGGAAATGTCACTGCCCTGGTCCTGCTGGCCACACTATTGCTGATACAGGCCAGAGTGCCCTTGGCCTTCTTGGCCACCTGGGCACAGGTGGTTCATGTTCAGCTACTGTTAACCAGCACCCTTAGGTCATTTTCTGCCTGGAAGCTTTCCTGCTGCCCAGGCACTCTGCCCACAGCCTGTAGCACTGCCTGGGGCTATTGTGACCAAAGTTCAGGACCCTGCATTTTTCCCTGCTGAGCCTCATACTGTTGGCCTAGGCCCATTGATCCAGCCTGTGCAGATCCCTCTGCAGAGCCTTCCTGCCCTCCAGCAGATCAACACTCCTACTGAAACTGGTGTCATCTCCAAACTGCCTGAGGGAGAGCTGGAACCCCTCATCCAGATCATTGATAAAGGTATTAAAGAGGTCTGGCCCCAACACCAAGCCCCTAGGAACGCCACTAGCACCCAGCTGCCAGCTGGATGTAATTCCATTCACCTCCACTCTCTGGGTCCAGCCATCCAGCCAGTTTTTAAGTCAATGAAGAGTGCACCCGTCCAATGAATGTTTGCTAGGCAGATTTTTGGTGTGAATCAAAATGGAAGAATATATTTTACAGTCTTCCTTTTGCTCGCAGTTCAGGCTATCATATCTCAGTACCAGAACAGATATGAGGCACGGTAATAATTTACTTTTCACTGCTCAATTTGAATGAAGCAGTGTACCCAGCTTGTGGTCACTGATGTGGAATCAAATCCTATTCTGAATTAAACTGTAAGGCTGAATGCTTTCCTGTGCGCACCCTTTAAAAACCAGTCAGCCACAATTTTGTTCCATTGGTAATGCAACTGGTATGAACTCTTTGCAAGTGATCAGGGTTCTGGTGAAAAATATAAAAAAAACCCAAACAAAAAAACCTTGGGGGCAATTCAAGAGAAAAAGAACCAGTTATATTCTGCATTTGCCTAAGTATTTACAGAATGTGCTTGCTGTGAAAATATGTGTTTAATGTATGATGTATTCTTTTCTAAAAGCCTCTACTGGGTGTAAAGTGCATAAAAAAATAATAGTTATTCAAAGCCAAAAGTAAACAGACACAAACAGTGTTCTCAACTTTTCTTTGCTTCTTTGAGACAATTTCTATAGTCAGATACACTAATACAAGCAAGCCTGAATAAAATTGTCAGGTTTAGTATACTTATTGTGCGTATTTACCCACAGAATTATTCATACATATAAACCACAGAATTTATCTCCTTATTTATTGTAATGCAGTAATTTGGGGTGGCAGGGGAGGGGAACCAGTTTTATATGAGGTCATTTCTTTCCTTGAAAATTCAAACCTGAGGTGACTTTGTGTCCTGGGTTGCAGTGTATTCTATTACCATCCTCATGAGCTGTTGAAATCAGGTGGGGCAGTGTTTCCTTGCCTCCTCCCCCCAGACTATCTTGCTGTTAATTGCCCGTCATTGTCCTGCCGCCTGACTCAGAGATAACTCCCTCCGGACTATCTTCTGTTAATGAGCCTAATCAACACTTGGCCTCATGACTCATTACCCCATTGTGAGATGCTCCACCCAGAGGGAAGAACCAAACATTCCATCCTGGATATAATCTGAGATTCTGAACACCAGAGACAACCCTTCCACTGGATTTCCAGAGGACAGGAGCTGCACAGCCACCACTGGACCTGAGGAAGAGCAGACCCTTTTTTTTTCCTACAGGATCACCACTCCAGAGGCCTGCAGCCACCATTCTACCAGACTGCTACCACCACCCTGACTAACAGGGTGTCAGGTTGTATCTTGACTCTGTCAGTTTAAATCAGTGTTTTCTTTTATTTTTTCCTTTTCTTTAATTTCCCCATTAAATTGTTATTCTGACTTGGTGCCTCCCAGTGGTTTGTTTTCAAACTAGTACACTTCGGTTACTAGAAACCAGAGTAAATGGCAAGAATAGAAAGAGCCTGTGGCACTTTTCAAAATTGATCTGTTCAGGCCTTTTTAGAATCTGTAACAATTGACTGACAGTGCTCAAAGACTGCATTCAAAACATGACAGAGTAACGAACCACCTCTACACAAAATTATCCACTTCTGTTCACATCCTTCTTAACAGTAACATCATGGCTGTGCAAGGAGAAGCATGCTGAAGCATGGGGCAAAATATTTCTCTACTTGTGCTATACTTGTCTAGTGACCGGACCTTATCAAATCACTTGATACTCATACTAGACAGTAAAAAATGCTAGAATATTTTTCTTTTCAGAAGCAAGTACAAGTTTGAACTTACACTGATTCTCAGCGCTGTTGTATTAAATAGTGCACCTGGCAGTTAAATGAGTTGGTTTATTCTGACAAGCTGTATGCAAACACAGTACGGAGACCAGCAGGCATGACATATCCTGAATAGAAAGCAAGGCCTTTACCACCCAAAATGCAGAGACTTAGAAGAATATCAGGATTATACCTTTGAAAAGGTTGAAATTTTTCTTTTCCTATGTGAGATCACAGTTTATACAAAATTAAACCCTTCTTATCTGCCAAGGCTTTTTAAACCCGTTTTCGGTGGTTTTATTTGCATTCCTGTAAAGGGAATAAAATAATTTCAAGGTCTTTCTTTGAGCAGCAGGTCAAATTCATTCTAAAAGCCAGTGGCACTTACCAGACAGATTAATCAGAGATGTACTTGGGCTTGTCTTATGTGGCAGGTAAGAAAATAAAAAGCTTTTGAGGTGACAAATAAGCTCTTATTTCAGTAAAAGGTTTTTTCCTTCCTTTAGAAAGTAAAAGTGTGTGAATAGACATTAAAATAACCAAACTTTATATACACATAAAGGTAGCAGATCAAAAAAAGCATTATGCAGACATACAGACATATTTCAATATGATTTGCAGTAGCTATTTTATCTTAAAGTCTCAGAATCATGGAATCATCAAAGTTGAAGAAACCTTCAAGATAATATCGTTCAACTGTCAGTGCAGAACCTCCACAATCCCTCCTAAAATGCATCTCCAAGTGCCATATCCAGACACCTCCTGAAGATTTACAGAGATGGTGACCACCACTTTCCTGGGCAATTTATTCCAAAGGGCAACCTCCCTTTCAGCAAAGTTTTTTTCTGATATGTAATCTTAACATTCCCTGGTGAAACATAAGGTCATTTACCCTCATCCTTTCGTTTGAGACATGTGAGAAGAGACTGACCCCCAGCTTGCTACAACCTCCTTTCAGGCAGTTGTAGAGAGCAGTGAGGTTCCCCCGGTCCTCTTTTTCTCCAGGCTAAACAATTCCAGCTCCCTCAGCAGCTCCTCGCAAGACTCGTGTCCAGACACTAGCTCTGTTGCCCTTCTCTGGACTTGCTCCAGCACTTCAATGTCCTTTTGAAGAGAGGGACCCAGAAATGAAGACAGGACTTGAGGTGTGGCCTTACCAGTGCCAAGTACAGGGGGGGGCTATCACTGCCCTGGTCCTGCTGGCTAGTCTATTCTTGATACAGGCCAGGATGCCACTGGCCTTCTTGGCCACCAGGGCACATGGCTGGCTCATACGCAGCTGGCTGTCAACCAGCACCTCCCAGCTTTCTGCTGAGCAGCTCTCAAGCCACTCTTCCCCTAGCCTATAGCACTGCTGTGATCAAAGTGTAGGACCTGGCATCTGGCCTTATTGAACCTCATGAAAGCCATGGTCTTGGCCCATCGATTCAGCCTGGCCAGATCCCTCTGTAGAGCCTTCCTGCCCTCAGCAGATCAACACTACTCAACTTAATGTTGTCTGAGAACCTGCTGAGGGCTTGCTCTACCCCCTTGTTCAGGTTATCAATGAAGATTTTAAACAGGACTGGACCAATACTGGGCCCTGGGGAACCTCACTAGTGACTGGCCCCCAATTAGTTTTAGCTGCATTCACCACTACCCTCTGGGCCCAGCCATCCAGTCATCTTTTTAACCCATGATAAAGCGCATCCATTCCCACCATGTAGTTTCTCCAGGAGGATGCTGTTGAAAATGGTATCAGGAGCTTTACTAGGTAAAGTCTAGGTAGAGTAGGATATATCTAGGTAGGTGTACTAGGATATGTCTAGGTAGACACATCCACAGCCTTTCTGTCACTCTCAAAGTGTGTCACTTTGCCTTAGAAGAAGATCAGGTTGGTCAAGCAGGACCTGCTTTCCATAAACCCATTTTGGAGGCACCTGAACCCCTGGTTGTCTACATGTGCTGCATGACAGCACTCAGGATAAACTGCTCAGTGACCTCCCCCAGTACTGACATAAGTCTGAAAAGCCTGTAACTCCCTGGATTGTCCTTCCAACCTTGTAAATGGGCATTACTTTGGTAATTTCGAGTCAACTGGGACTTCTCCAACTAACCAGAACTGCTGGTAAATGATTGAACATAATGTTAAAGTGGGGGAACAAATTCACTGCTTTTTTACGTTTTTTTCGATGGACTAAGTAGGAGAATATTACAGCAATTAAGTTCTCCTTTGACTCTGTATCAGTAAAAGGAGAGGTTGAATGTACTGCTTATAAATAAATGAAAATTTTAAATTATGTAATTAATAAAATATGTGGGGGGATGTATAGATTATACTCCGAAAACATCGAGTGGCAGAATTTACAATACCAAGCTAATGAAAACTATTTTCTTAGCCTACTTCTACTAACTGTTTATAACTAAGCAGTCAAATCTT
The DNA here is from genome assembly GCF_000691975.1 of Corvus brachyrhynchos. Taxonomy (NCBI): domain Eukaryota; kingdom Metazoa; phylum Chordata; class Aves; order Passeriformes; family Corvidae; genus Corvus; species Corvus brachyrhynchos. Next base: position 568,907 of record NW_008236932.1, on the reverse strand, counting down.
CCCATACTATTCAGTATGAGCGATTAGTGTTCAGGCTGGGATAAAATGGTGATACTTTGTTTTCTTTGAAGATTATTTTCTAACAAGCAACCTAACTTTGAAGAAGGCAGAAATGTAAATACATTATATCTGATGAAAACCTGATGTTCCTTCCTATATCAGAAGAGGCATATGCAATATGTGTGGAAATATTCAGAAATGTTTAATTCTACATTGGAACTGACTGTCCTGAAAAGCATTGAAAGCAGAAGAGGAAATTGTTGTAAACTAATGTGAAAGCAGATTGAGGAACAGATTTTTATATCCTTTCCTTTATTGTGACAAAGACTCTGAGTTTTGACAGGACCCATCAGTAAGTCTTGGAACCAATACTATATCCAGAAGCTGAGCAGATGAAAAAAAAATATTATCTTTGAAAATTTTAAAAAAAAATAAAATTGAAAGCAACATCAACTGTATTTAGCCTGATATTTATTAATGTTTCATTAAAGAGGTTCACAATTTTTTAATAAAAACTGAATACTGAACCTACTACAATGCTGTACTAACACTAGTATAATAAATGATGAAATATTGACACAGGTCTAAATCCTTGATCTCTGGTTGCTGACTTACGCACTCAGTAACCCACATTCCAAAGGATGTCATTTGACTATTTACTCCCAGATAACTTTTAAATTGAGGAAGAGTAGGATCTGACTTTTATTTTTGTTAAGACCACGATGAGCCATGTGGCATGAAATGAAAGATAATCCTTAGTAGTTGCTAAGAATGAGATATTGTACCATGCTAAATCATTTCACTGAGTATTTCAGAAGAGAAGTTCTCCTTATGAGCTTCTTCTGTCTTGTATGTAAGCAAGTAGGCACCTCATGATTCAGAGTCTTTTCCATGTTTTAACCTGGAGAAAAAGTTCCATTGGGATCCTAAGCTTCAGGGCCAATACTGTTGTTTTGGTTCTGTAATAATATACTTTGGGAAGTATCAAAATACAAAAAAACACCAAGAAACAGACAATACCTCTCACTTATTAATTGCTTTCTTCATAGAACCAGGTTTACAAAAACATTATTTCCACAGACTAGTCTTGTTCAGTGTCTACAAAAGGACCAGCTAATTCTGATCCTTCCAGTGGTTTTGTGGATTTCTTTTGAAGAATTTTTTTTTTCTTTTTTTGTGTATATATGTAATGTATATGAATAAAAATGCTGCACAAGAGCATTATTTTTATTAGCATTTTTGGTCATACTGTGTGTGCAAAACAGTATTTCTTATTCATTTTATGTTGCCAAAGTTTAATCCTAACTGATCTGTGCCTTTATTATGTATGTACTAATTGTCAATGCATTGTCAGGGATCAGCAGAAAGAATTTTAGATTAATTTTAAAAGACTCCATGGGAATATTCACTTAACGGTGGTAAAATTCATTTTCAGCTATATTCAATGTTATCTTAAAAATTACAAAGTAATACATTTGGAGAGGAAGTAATTCTTATAATTTGTTGGTCTGTTAAACTGATAATACATTGAGAATCTGACTTGTAAGTGGCTTATTTTATGGTGCAGTGAACTGATGATTCTAGAATTCTTAAAGCTGACCCAGAATTAATCATGTTGAAACAACTGCAGGGTTACAAATCTGACATTGGGAATTAAAATGAAGTATTTTTCTTTACTTGCATTGCTACCATTGGCAAGAGGTCTTACCCGCTTTTTGCTTCTGAACAGCTGAATAAGATTTTGGTAGGTCTCCTGTAATCTGCCTTAAAGGGCAATTCTGTACTTCTTTTTAAAAGAAAAGAATGAAGGGAAAGCTGAAATTTTACATATTTTGACTGATCCTAAAGAGATGGACATTTATTTGTCCCCTTATCTTGAATGTGTTCAGTGTTGAGTCTTACTCCTGCCTGAAGCAATGTTTGGCTCATGCATCTGCAAAGGATGGACCAGAACCTGACCCTTGTCTACAACTTCAACAACTTGTTGTGAGATGTGCACTCCAGTGGAAGTAAACTGTACAGGGAAATAGAGTATTTGCATTTTATTGAGATTTGTGAAAAATGAATCTACACTGTGGAAATGTGTTTTGAAAGTTTATAAGGATGTTTTGCAAATGTGTTTGGTTTTTAGGCTTTGCACAAGGAACCTTGTTGAAGACGAAGGGGGCATCAGATTCTTCTCTCCTTCCCTACCACCCCCAATATCTCTCTCAGGGCTTGCTTGTCTGAAATGCTTGTGACAATTGAGTTTAGCAGTTTAAGAGTCTTTCTCCAGTACAGCAGATGTGCATTTCCTTAGTTTGTTTCTTTGGTTTATTTTTATAACTGCTGCTCCATGATGTAAGTGTAATTTAAGTTCTCTAACCCCTTCCACCTTTAACTGAACTACCAGAATTTCTCTCCATCATCAGTCACGTTCATTCAACAAAAAAAAAAGAAAAAAAAGAAAAAAAAGAGAAAAAAAAAGAAAAAAAAGAAAGCATTTATCCTTAAAATTTTTAATATATTTTAATATTTTTCATCACTCTCTAGAAATTCTGTCAGTACACCTAAAAATCTTGGTCCTAAAACACCCATGAGTTCAAGGATGTTACTATGGAGATGCAAAAATTTTTGACTGTGTGTGCAAGCTAATAGTGCAGGCCCTGTAAGGTAAAAAATGTTTGAATTCTTTACTAAAAGTAGTATAAGCATTGACATCAAGACATTTCAGGGCAAATCAACATAAATATTTAACACATATGTTGGGGTTTTAGTTTAGCCTTAGTTTTTTTCCTGTTAAAGGAATTTTCTCCCATATGCATGTTGCTAGGGGACGAATAGCTGTACTTAAGAAAGACAAAAAGGGGAGTGGGGCGGGCCTGGCTACTCTTTTGTCTACACCTGGGTGTGGGGTCAGTTCGCTCTGAGCGTCCAGAGAGAGAAGCTGCAGAGAAAGGAGCTGCTGCTTCTTTCTTTTTGGCCGTTCTTTCTTCCTGCTGGAAACAACGCCGGGACCCCAAAAGCCGCTTTCCCTGCCCTGCTGGAGACCGGGCTGTGGCTGCCCTG
>NW_008236932.1:543535-565819 GCF_000691975.1 Corvus brachyrhynchos | reverse complement strand
GCCCTGCTCACCGGGAGCCGCCAGCGCCCCTGCCGGCTGCGAGCGGAACTGCACCCGAGGGGAAATAGCCTGACAGCCGAGAAGGCTGGGACTGGGTTTGTGTTTGCTGTTACTGCCATAGTTATTGTTGTTTTGTTTGACTGGTTATATACATATATATATATATATAGTAAAGAACTGTTATTCCTATTTTCCCACATCTTCGCCTAAAGGCTCTTGATTTCAAAATATAATAACTTGGAGGGAAAAGGGGTTATATCTGCCACTTCAAGGGGGGCCTCTGCCTTCCTTAGCAGACACCTGTCTTTCAAAACCGAGACAACATAAAAAGAAAGCTATTTGTTACTAAGGTGGGAAATTTCAGGCAAGTGACTCTCCAGTTTTGTAGTCTGTATTACCATTATGGATTCACTGACACTTGTTTAGCACTATTGATTCAAGAATAGAGTTAAATGCTCAAAGTAAAATAAATAAACCAGAAAAATTTAGAACAGGAATACTTAGCTACTGCAGTTCTGTCCAAAGGTGCTGTTGTGCAATTCAGCGTATACAAAAAGTACAGAAAAGAAGCCAACTGGGCAATGTACACAGACCTCTGTATTACTGTAATAGGAACTAACCCAACCATTCATTCTTCAAAAATGTACCTTTTGGGCTGATATAAAATAGTAAATTGCTACTACTTCAGTGCTTCATATTTGTTTCTAGATTTTGTGACACCAACAGTCCTTTTCACAAATACATATATAGTAATGGCAAGTCACAATTTTCAAAAACTTGTGAGGACAGGTTAAACTCACCTGCACTATTATTTTCCTAAGGTATTTTAATTCAAGTATCTAACTTATAGACAGAAAGAAAGCTCATACCATTGGAAAAGTCTGGATCATTTGACACTTAACTGTGTTCTTTTTGGGAAACTTTTTTACCACAAATCTGTTAATATTCGTTCTCAGTGAGGGCGGAATTGATTTTGCCATTGCCTATATTTTTTCTGCTGGATTTCATCAAATTATGCTGTGCATATTTTAAAAATTAGCTTTTATTTTCCTTTCTGCCATCTCCAGATTGAATCCACAGATTTGGTCCACACATTCCAGACTCCGAAGAGGCTGGATAGACGGACCGAGGACAATTTCATGAAAATCAACTTGGTCAAATACTGGTTTCTGCCCTTGGGTCCCAACAGTTCCCCCATGCAGAGGTACAGGCTTGGGGCAGAGGGGCTGGAAAGGGGAAAAGACGCTGGGGTGCTGGTTGGCAGCAGCAGAACCTCAGCCAGTGAGTGCTTGGGTGGCCAGGAAAGACAAGGGCAGTGACCGCTGCCTGTACTGGGCACTGGAGAGGCCACACCTCAAATACCATGTTTAGATCTGGGCCCCTCATGGCAGGAAAGACATTGAGATGTTGGAGCGAGTCCAGAGAAGGGCAACAGAGCTGAGGAAGGGTCTGGAGCACAAGCCCTGTGAGGAGCTGCTGAGGGAGCTGGGGTTGTTTAGCCTGGAGAAAAGGAGGCTCATGGGAGACCTTATCACTCTTTACAGCTGCCTGAAAGCAGGGTGCAGCCAGGTCGGGATCAATATGTTGATAGCACCTAATAGCACTGAATTCTGAATTGGAATCATAGATTAAAAATGCCGTAAATTTTAAAGACCATAAATATAAATAATATAAAATGAAATGTAATTGTAAATATAGATGTAAATATATATTATAAATATAAAGTATATCTTGGATTTCATGTCCACAATAAACAACTAAGGATTGTCTTGCAATGAAGAAACATGGAAGAAACCACAAACATCCAGGCAGAATGAACAATTCGCATGTACAATTGTACACAGTTCTGCCATCTTTCTGCTTTTCACACCCAAGAACTTGGAATCCTGCTAGACTAGTAATGAAAGCAAACATAGCACCAAAAGAAACACAGAGGCTATAATCCTTGTTCTGATTGCAGGAAAAAAGAGAAAGGAAGGAAGATTTACTAGATACTGTGATGAGCAGGGGAGGATAAAGCAAAACTTTGCAAAAAAAACCAAAAATGAAAGGACTGTGATATCAAACTAAAAGGTTATTTACTTCAGATGAAGAGGACTCAGTACAAATCCAGAGACAGCTAGAATTTCTATTTTAAGATGTCTTCTAAATATATCAGTCAAAAGGAAAAAAAAATTCTGCCAAATTTTTCAAAATAATTGTCCTACACTTGACGAGTGAGGGGCCATTTAAACTGAAATCTGATAACCTTAACAAATTAGTTATTCTATGCACCCTACAATATTAGAATTTCTTACTCAGTCTACTGTCAGCCTAATATTAGGTATAGAAGATGACACCGTGAACATACACGTGTAGACACATCTTACAGGTTGAAAAATAAAAATATGATTTATTTTACTTTGATAAAATCTCTAGAACTATTAGTGCTTTAGTTTTAGGCTGATATTAAGCACTGACATTAAAAGGGCACTTAAAACTCTAAAAGGACTTTGACATAGAGCCTTCATAGTGATCTGTGAGTTATGGGTTAAGTCACAAGTAGTCAGTAACCCTGCCCTCTGCATTTCAGAGACACTGGCTTCTCAGTCAATGCAGACCAAATACAAAGATCAGATTGTTTGGTTAGTGTCTTTAAAGAATCTCTTCCTGATGCTCTGCTAGTTTTGCGTGCTTTCCTGTAAGGTTCTACACTTTCATAATAGGTGAATGCTTTTGGTTCGCTCTTTCCACTTGCAGGCAGATAAAAAAACATAAGGAAATATCCTAGCTGCCGCACTATTATCTATGCATATTTCACAGTGACAGACGAAGGCAGGAGCCATGGACAAGGAGTCCAAAGAATTTGATTTGGCCTAGAGAAAACATGAATTTCAGAAGATGTTTGCACAGTGCAGTGGGCTTTGTGAGCAGTTAACTCTGTAACTGGAAGCAGATTAAAACAGGTCAGCAAAACAATTGGCTCTGCTAAGGAGTTGGAAATATTACTCTAGGCAGATTTCTGCATTAGTATTATTGCAATCTTTATGGGTTTTGAGATTGTATTTGGATGTAGAAAAAATAAGAGCTTTTTTTCAGCAAAGCACTCTATTGCACTGTGTAAACTGTGTACTTACTTTTCCTTTCTACAGAAAACAGAGTGTGACACCTCTTTTCTACTGTATTGTTAGATCGTTGAAAGCTCTTTTCTTATCACTACCAACAATAGCAGGTATTGCTATACTGACAGTAGGTAGAGCTAATAATAACACTTATACAACTGTACAGTAGCTATAATTGATCCACAAGTGTTCCAACACTAAAGTTTTTTTGTACAAACATCTGGAAATTTCTGAATGGGTGAGGAAATCAGGAACATGTCACTAATTACCAATTTTGTTGTGCTTACTTTGATATTAAACAAAAACTGTTATTATGACTTGTATGACAAAATTGATTTATATAAAGCAAATTACTATTCACAATTGGTTTTCATATCAAAAAGAAAAAAACAGTACATATATATTTCTATGTATTTGTCCCCTACTGGCTAGGGACTCATGTCTCCGGCCATTTGGACCTGGCACCATCTCTCTAGTTCTTTTCTAGACAATTTGATCATTTATCATGTTGACTGTAGAAAAAAAACATAGCCCTGGCCAGACTACAGCCTGTAGTGTATGAGACCCACAGGACTGACCTTTTCACTCACTACAACTGCCCGGAAGGAGGTTGTAGCCAGGTGGGGGTCCGTCTCTCCTCCTGGGCAACAAGTGGCAGACAAGAAGACATAGTCTTAATCTTCTCCAGGGGAGGTTTAAATTGCAGATTAGGAAGAATTTCTTCACAGAAAGAGTGATTAGGTACTGTAATGGGCTGCAGGGAGGTGGTGGAGTCCCTGTCTTTGGAGATGTTTAAGGAAAGACTGGATGTGGCACTCAGTGCCATGGTCTGGTTGACAGGGTGGTGTATGATCAGGGTTGGACTTCATGATCTCAGATTTTTCCAACCTCATTGACTCTGAATATGAATTTATATAACATATATAATGTTATATAAATTCTTTTTGGCCCCAAATGTAAGCACACCACTTTAAAGTGTAGTGTTTCTAATATAGTTTCTCCATAAACTTATGAAGTAGTTCTGCTATTCAGAAATATTCACACAATTCTAGAAAATCAGAGTTCCATTGCAATCAGTCAAGCTACAAAACCTAGTTCTTCCAAGTTTTTATCTCTTATTACTCAAGTAGAAAAATAGAAGATAACACTTTCATTTCAAACAGGATAGTAGGCCAGCAATGACAATCTCAAACATGGGCATAGTTTTGCTATGTGAGAATTTAAACAAAGTTTTAAAAAAATGAAGAATATTGACTTATCTGCAAGTTTTGGTTGGTATGCATAAAACAGTGCCCTGAATGTTTAATCGCAGGAATCTAAAACAAAGGCAGTTGGAGTTTGTATGGGAGAGAACCTACAAAATGTATTTTTTTTTCCTGTATTCCAGTCTGGTTGAAAAAAGAAAAAAATACTTCAAGGTCTAAAGATCAGAACTTAGGAAAATTTTGAAAGTCCTCTTGTCATCCTTAAACAACCTCCCACTAACAATCAGAAGCAGTAAATATGGCAAAACAAGAGCTACAAAACCAGGGCTGCCGAAGCAATTCCCTAGTACTTTCAAGAAATTTTCATAAATTTCCAGGTTTCCAATCAAGAATTCACAAATTATGAAGGAAAGAATTCCATTGGGCCTGTTTAACTTCTAAATCTCCTCTATCTAGTCTTTTATTCTGCAGTTGCGTCCTTGTGCATATCAGCTTTCTGGAACAGCTCTGACAGAATATTAGAAGAAAGCAAAAAGGAAACTTTTCATGAAGTCTCACTAGAATGGTTGTGGGTTTTGGGGGTTGTTGATTTTTGGGAGGTTTTGTTTATTTTTTTTTAAGCTGGATAGATGGCATTCTCAGTTGGAGGCTCATAACAAAAGGAGGAAAAAACCCATTGAGACAGATTCTTAGCCAAAGCACTCTCATAAGGAAAAGCACTGTCTACCATGACACTCTTACAATCCAGAGGATTTGCCAAATGAACTTCAACATTAAATTTGGAGTTGTATTGGCCTATGAATTAGCTAAAATAATGGTAGTTTCATGTGAAATCCACAAGTTTTCCAAGCATGTTCTCTGGTTTTAGCCTATGTCCCCTGTGGGGGAGCAAGATATCCAGAAAGTAAAGTGTGTTGCAGCAGCAGTAGGATATTTTGTTATTGTTGTTGATATGAAAACTAAATAAAAAGAGAGACATTTCTATGCAGAAATTGAATTATTACCGGCAGTTATCATATTTTAAAAACTCCTTTAGTAAACATTTCAGAGATATATATTTGACAAATCACTTTTAATCTTTTCAGACAATTTAATGGCAACTTGAAGGCTGACCTAATCTTCCCTTACAATGGTTGTCTGGGTAACAAACAGTTTTTTATGCTTCTTGGCAACAGATCCTTTCACAATAACGTACTAGTGTGAAAGACTAGAAGAGTAAACTAATTAATATCATAAGATATTGATTATTCTCTAGATTAATTTTTCTCAGGATAGAAGTCCGGGATTTGTTGCGGATTTTTTACCTGTTTCTTTTTTGGTTTTTCTGTTTCTTTTCTATCAAGGAGCACAAACAACAAGTTTTAAAAAATCTGTAGGAAAAATCCACAATATTTAACTTCCTTTTCAGATACTTGAAGGTCCTAAAGATCTGAATTCTGCTAGTAAAGTTATCTAAGCACCTGCATGTCATTTTGGAGACTGATTGATGATATCACACGTAATTACCCAAGACCAAATAGTCTTGATAAAGTATTCAGTGTTCTATATATTTTTCTCCAGGTTATTCTCTAGATCATATCACTCACTTACAAAACTGAAGTGTTGTACCCCTACTTTTCCCACAGCATTTTAATTAGGATACCTGTCTAAGATGGAAGAGAAAGACTAAACAAAGCAGGCCTTGTGTCTACTGAAGAACATCAAATCCACTTCTTCCACTTCTAAGAGACTGTATTTCTTAACCCTTCCTTCCAGAAATGTTGCATTTTGTAAAAATACCTGTGCACTTAGGGGCTGCTACTGGGATGTAGTGGCAATTTTTGTCACTGTTGTCTGACTGTAAGCGTTTTAGTTATTCTTATGCCCTCTCTTTCTTTGATCTGACTAATATTTCATTATTCACGTTGATTACTCAGTAGTATTCCATGAAGCTCATGAAGCTATAAACGCTTAGGAACCTTAACGGAGGAGCCACAACTGAAACTGAAGTCTCTCTCATAGAATACTATATAGTAATTAGAGTCTAGGCAAGTCACCTGGAGCATCAGCCCCTCATGTGTGGGAAGGTGTTAAAAAATTAGGTGAAGAAGCATAGAATAATAGAGCACTGTCTAAGTTTAGCATATCCCATTAAACTGATATCTCACTTATTCTGAATACAAATCTCAAGAAGCATGAGGACCCTGTACCAATTAAACAATAAATGAAACCACAGGTGTACTTGAATTAGATGATTTTTTTCAAACGGTTATATGTTTGATGTATAAATGAAATATAAATGTATCCTGAATTACATCCTGTCCCAACATAGTTTATATTGATATTCAAAACAGCAGGGTATGATTAAAAAAAATGAACAAACAACGACAAAAAAAAACCCAGAAAAATCCCACAAAATAACAACAAGGGTAATTACAAAACTAGGAATGTAAGATGAAAAATTCAATCTGTATGAAAGTCATGAAAAATATGCAGGGTGTCTGTGGATAAACCTCCAAAGTTCAGTGTTTCAAAACCAATGAATGTATTTTAAGGCAGTAAACAAGAATATTAAAAGTAACAGAAAATGGCAGTTTTGCTGTTAAACTGAATATCTGAGTGACTTTTTTGTCATGCTTCTTCTTCTAGTCTTCTTCTACGACTTCTTTGGCTCATCATATCTCTGGAAGGTACCTGAGGAGGGAGGTAGCCCATTCAACCATGTGCGCAGATCAGCCAAGAGAACACCGCTGCCCTCATCACCGTGACCTAGAAGCAAGGTGCTTTTATGTGTCCTTATTAATGGTTGCAGGAAATTGAATGTGCCTGCTATAAATTATATCTATGCCTAGTGATTACTCCTGTGAACAGGGCGGGTTATACACTTTCTTTCATATACTGTAAGTGTGCAGTGTGCGGTAACCCACAGCCACTCAACACTGCTATGAACCTCGAGCACAGGTACAGGAAGGAGGCAGGCTCCAATATCACTGTTCACTTTCCCTTGGAGGTTACAACTACAGTGAGTACCTTCCAGCTGTGACCTCTGGTGTCATGTAGAATTAGATTGTTCACAGGCTTGACCACCATGGGACTAATTATAAATGAGATGACTCATCTTGATCAGCTTCTGTGTAATAAGGATAAAAATAGGGCCACTGGAATTACAGTGATAACAAGCTGATGCAACAACAGCTCTCTGAAATTATTGCATCTGATAAAATAGCTAAACCCCAACATTTTCTAAGAGGAAGCAAAAATGTCATCTTAAAAAATAGCATGAAAATGAGGGGTTTTTAACTCTTGATTTACAGCAGTTTTCCCAATGGAAATAGTAGGAAATGGCATTTGAGTTCAAAGACAGACCACTCAGCTGTGTAGCTTTAACGGGGAAATTGCACAATAAGTGGATGTTCATGCACAAGGGTTCTGCATGTCAATTCATGTTTTACACCTTAAATTATAAACAGGTGTTATCATTAGGTACCTATCTTAAAAAGCATTAATAATGAAAGAGAATTTCCTCCTTTTGCTATGCATTTTTGAAGTGAACTAGTTGGTGTTTGGACACAAAAATTTGTTTCCCCTAAAATTACAGCAGAAAAGAAGAAACGGAATTTTCTTTTAAGCTTTAAATGGTTTAATAATACGAGAATAGCCTTTAGCTGCTAAAACCTAGGGATGTGGAAACAGGCAGAGTTTTGACTTCACTACCTAACAGGAGAGAATCAGATATATTTTAAAAATGTCTGGAGGGTGAAGAGCTGCTTGCCAGATGCATACGACGTATTTCAAGTCCTGCATGATCAACTAAGCTCATGTGACCAATTTAGGATCTCCATTTCTGGTTTTTATCATGAGGAATTTCCACAGTAGCCAATTCATTGTGCCCGTAGCCTCTGAATGCCTATATGACCAGAGATAGTTATTTTCAGATTAAAGTATTCTCAGTCTGAGCCACTGGGGCTTGAAGGAAGATTCTTCCATTTGACTGCTAATGCTGTGAAAATGGGAAGTAAATGGGTTGTGGATGCCTACATTTCCTAGATGAAATCTACTGACTAAAAACTAGATGTAAAAAAAATATTTTCTATAATGTGATTAAAAAAGAAACAAGGGGGAAAACCCTATCAATAAATGAAAGTTCATATTTTGTAAATCAGAAAATGGCAATTTCTGAAAATCAATTCAGTTAGCCCCCTCCTATTTTTAATAATGCTCATTTACATCACTTATAAAAAGTAGCTGAGATATTTTACATTATCACATTTTAATTCTCAAAACATGGATTCTTATTTTGTTGTTGAGAAAGCTCTGTTTTGTTGGACATGAGAAACATAGAAGACTCATCTGTTCTGAACAGTTCAAATAGATTGCTTCCATAGCGAGTGTAAAGATAAAGACACTCACAAGTAGATTCATACTGTCCATTCTGTTTCTGTTTGGATGGGATGATTTCTATCTCTTCCTCCCTCTTTTCCTCTCCTTTTACTCTCCTAATCCTCCTATTGGCTCTATTACCTTTATAATGATACAGGCAACTAGTCTGAAAGCTTGCTGTCATTCCACAGATGAAGTAAAATGCAAAAACTCCTTTTGAGTTCAGCTAAAGTTGTCTGCTTGCTGGAAAATTGAACTAGCTGTTATCTGCATATGAACAGCAGTCGAGAAACTCTGTGTTGATTTCAAGTGCAAATATTTATAGAATTTGGAAATAGCCACTTTGAGACTACCTAACTGTATAAGTGAAAAGGGGCTGATGCTGGAATCAGAAGCCACTTAGGCGTCTTATAGAATTATCCTCTGTTTCAGGAAAGAAAAGGTGTTAAAGAACTAGTCTAAAGAGAATCTTTAAATGGATAGCAACAAAATACAAATAGTCCTATATTTTGTGGAAAACACATTGTGTTCTTGAGATTATATTTATGTGGCAAAATGTAGCTTGAAACAACATTTTATGGCCATACTGTAAATCATTAGAAGAGGAAAGGTCTCCAAGGAGAAAAACACAACAATGGCACAAACAGAACTGGCAGACATTTTCTGTAGTTTTAGTGAGCATCTGGAACTCATATGTTTATTGTTGAAAATTGCCAAGATCTAAGACTAGAATGTAGGAATGTAGGAGGGGTTTGACTTCTATCAGGAAAGAATAGAACAAATATTAAAGAAACATAATCAAGCAAAAGCAAAATTGTTCTACATAATTTACAAACATGCTTTATTTTTGCTTGTACAACGGTTCATTGCTCTAACGTAGTCTAACTACTTACACTGATCTCTTAATTATAAAACAATAAATGTCAGATGTTCTCAAGTATCACCCATCCTCATGAATACTACTGGAAGTTATCATTAGCAGATGCTCTAAATAAAGGGAATTATTTTCATTTTGTGGCAAACTTTAAGAATTTTAAATATGGCGATTTATTGTATAAGATTGTCTTGTATAATATAGAAAAATATGGCATAAGGTTAAGTAATATTTCAGTGGAAAAATTATCTTCTTAGAAGAAAACTCCACCAAGGGATAGATTATATGAGCAAGAATTATCCTCTTCGTTAATAGTCTATGTTTACTCTGCCACATCATTTGTGTGGCCATTCAGAAGTTTAGGCAGCTGTAAACTAAAAACAACTTCACCAAATAATCTAACATGCAATAGAGATGGTCCTAAAACAGATCTCAACTTATACGCAGAATAAAACTCCCACACCCTAAAGATTGCCTTTGCATGCTCTCAGCTGTTTTCTTGCCAGAGTTGTTATTGCAGCACACATAAAGATACAATCATAATCGGGATTATAATTTGTCATCTGAAGTTTGAACCTAGTATTTCTATTTGGTCTCATCTTGATAGTGTACACTTAGAAGGAAGAAAGAGCTTGGCAGAAGAAAAAAATTAACCAAGCAAGCTATCAAAAAAAACTACAGCACAGAATGCTGATGATATCTTTTGGGTCAATTTCTGAAATATGCCCCTCTTAATAACTCTCTAAAAATGTAGAAAAATAACAGATTGGATTACAAACTAGGAGAAAACCCCCAAATTTATGGTTGGTTTTGTTTCTACTTTGACACAAGCAGGTGCCTGTGACCTTCTAATAGCACTGTGTACATAAATAGGAAACATCAGTATTGAAATGTCGCATGATTTTTCCGGGTGATCACAGCTGTGGTACTGACAAAGAAAAAGATACAAATAAAGCCAAGCACATAATTCCTAATGTCTTCTTTATTCATGTGTGCTTGAGGATGCTCTCATGAGCTAACTGAAAGAGAGGCACATGCATATGTTTTCCGGGACACCCTTTTTCCTTATTCTTGCATGCAGCTTTTTGCCAGGAAGTAATTTCATTGATTTCAACAAAAGTGATTTGTAGTTTTAAAAATGCTAGCTGAGTTGGATTAATGCAAGTAAGGAATAAAATGAACATGGTCCTTCATATAACCTCACCTTCAGGGGAGAAAAAAGAAAATAAACACTTCTGCTATGAATAGAGATTTTTTGAACATTTCTGTATTGTTTTTCTAATCTGTGGGGAAATATTCCTAATTTGTGGGGAAAGAGCTATCTTATTCCTGACTTGAAATGTATAGACTAAGATTCACAGAATCACAGAATGAGCTGAGTTGGAAGGGACCCACAAGGATCATGGAAGTCCAGTTCCTGGCCCTGCACACAACAGCCCCAGGAATCACACCATGTGTCTGAGAGCACTGTCCAAATGCTCCTTAAACTCTGTCAGGCTGGTGCTGTGACCACTTCCCTGGGGAGCCTGTTCCAGTGTCCAGCCACACTCTGGGTGAAGAACCTTTCCCTAATATCCAGCCTAAACCTCCCCTGACACAACTTCAGGCCATTTCCTTGGGTCCTGTCACTGGTCACCAGTGAGAAGAGATCAGTGCCTGCCCCTCCTCTTCCCCTCACAAGAAGTTGTAGACTGTGATGAGGTCTCCCCTCAGTCTCCTCTTCTCCAGGCTGAACAGACCAAGTGACCTCAGCCACTCCTCACACGGCTTCCCCTCAAGGCCCTTCCCCATCCTCGTGCCCTCCTTTGGACACTCTCTAACAGCTCAGTGGCTTTTCTGTGTTGTGGCACCCAGACCTGCCCCCAGCACTCGAGGTGGGGCCGCCCCAGTGCAGAGCAGAGCGGGACAATCCCCTCCCTTGCCTGGCTGGTGATGCTGTGCCTGATGCACCCCAGGACATGGGTGGCTCTCCTGCCTGCCAGGGCACTGCTGGCTCATGTTTACCTTGTCATTGGCCAGGTTAAGTCTGGATCAAAGGATTTATTATAAATTTTCAATCCCCAAAACAAAGGGACTCACAAGAAAAGAAAAAAAATCAATATTACTATAATGGTGGTGCAAAACAGAATAATCTGCTTTTTACATCCCTGAACATCTGGAATTCATGTGTTTACTCCTAGGCCAGTAGGAGAGCGTACACATTATTGTATCCAGTTGTTGGCTTTTTTTTCCGCTCGTGAAACTGATTACTTCTCACACAAAAGAAAGAAACCCAAACAAAATAAAGCAAAACAAAACAAAACAAAACTTATTAAGTCCAAATTACATACTTAAAATGGAGCATCTTCTTTGGAAAAGGACTATCCTGATTTAAAGATTTCAAGTACTTCTGAATTTACTCTCTGCTTCTTTTTCCTTTCTGCCTTTTTTCATTTCCCCTTGTCCTACCAAGGCTGTTAAAGAAAGCCAGCCCAAAATTTATATGCTCAAGCAAATACACACTCTATCACAGAGGAGCACTGTAAAACTATAATCATCTATGAAGACACAATGCATACCATTAGGTGTAAGCTGCAGTTCTGAAGACTTTCTCTCCATTGCTGAGACTTCCGAGGGTAAGGAGGAATCTTTCACAGCTATTTCAGCCATTAGCTGAGAGCTATGTTCCTGTTCCTGTTACTCCTAAAAATAATTACAGTAATTTTTTCATTGTCCCAAAATAAGAGCTCCACAGAAACAGGGGGATGAAAACTGTTCATGCAAGCAGAATATACAACTAAAGGAGCATATTAATGTTACACAGAAGAAGAAACATTCACATAATTTCCAGAAACTGAAAATGCTAATCAGTTTTAGTAATAGTCTCAAGCAAATCAGCTTTTAGGGGAAATAAAAAAGTATACTATTAGTTTGGTTATAATTAAATGCTATTTCTAATTATATCTGTGGAGGCCCACATCTAGCAGTATAAGTATGATTTGAAAACAGTAAGGAATATATAAGTGTAAAGTATGTTTTGCAAAATTGTTGTAGAAAATGAGGTTGTTTCTTTTATTTGTTGAGAGTCTTCTAGAGAATAATTTGGGTAGAACGTATGGTGTTAGTCTTCATTCCACAGAACAGAATTATCTCTGATTAATAATTGTATAAAAGCTAGCTGTTACAGGGTAGATAATTCCCAGTGCTGCAAATGCAAGTGACTGAAGTTGAAACCAAACCTAGATGACGAAAATACTGCAGTCAATGAAGTGGAGGATATCAAAGGAGATACGACCACTCTGAGTAGTTTTTATACTGTTTTTATATACCTGTTGGCTCCAGAGAGCTAATAACACTGTGTACTAAACTCTGCACAGCCTAGTGGAACCTGCTGAGACTACTGGGACTAAGTCAGATTTCTGTGGTAAGAACATACTTTATTTTTAACAATAGAATGTGATCTCATGGCAGGGACCCACCTGTGGTGGGTTGATGCTGGCTGGATGCCAGGCACCCACCAAAGCTGCTCCACAACTGGACAGGGGAGAGAAAATATAGCAAAAGGTGCATTAGTTGAATAAGGACCTGCAGAGATCCAAATACCCTCATGGGCAAAACAGACTTGAATTAGAGCTATTAATTGATTTTATTACCAACCAAATCAGAGCTGGATGATAACGCGAAAAAAAAAATCTTAAAAACACATTCCCCACACCCTCTCACCATCCCAGCTCTACTTCCTCCCCTCTAGCCATGCAAGGAGACAGGAAATGGGGGTTACGGTCAGTTTGTTGTTCTTACCGCTGTTCAGGAGAGGAGTCCTTCCCCTGCTCCCCTCCTCCCATGGGAGACAGTTCTTCATGAGCTTCACCAATGTGAGTCCATCCCGTCGGCAACAGTTCTCCATGAACTGCTACAAGTTGTGTCCCTTTTCCACAGGGTGCAGTCCCTCAGGAAACAGGCTGTTTCAGTGTGGGTCCCCCAAAGGGTCACAAGTCCTACCAGGAAGCCTGCTCCAGTGTGGGCTTCTCTCCACAGATACGCAGGTCCTACCAGGACCTTGCTCCAGCATGGGATTCTCACAGGTCCACAGTTTCTTTGAGGCACTCACCTGCTCCAGTGTGGGTCTCCTCCCCATGCTGCAGGTGGATCTCTGCATCCCTGTTACCTCTGTGGCTGCAGGGGCACAGCTGCCTCACCATGGGCTGCACCACAGGCTGCACCACAGGCTGCAGCGGAATCTCGGCTCCAGCGCCTGGATCATCTCCTGCCCCTCCTTCTCCTCTGACCTTGGTGTCTGCAGAGTTGTTCTTCTCACATATTCTCACCCCAATCTTCTCTGGCTGCAATTACATCTGCATAATAACCAGCAGTGGATCTGTCCCAGAGCTGGCTGGCATTGGCTCTCTCAGACATGGGGGAAGCATCTGGCAGCTTCTCACAGAAGCCACCTCTGTCGCCCCCTGCTACCAAAACCTGGCCGTGCAAACCCAGTACAGAGACTAACATTGGCTGAATATGGGACAGACACTGACATAGTTAAAGAAACAAAAATGAAGACAAAAGGAAAGCTTTTTCCTTCTTGTGTCATCATCCAAATCACAGCCATGTCATCCACTTCCTGATTTTTAATTACAAACTCCATGTCAATAATTTCAAAAGTCAGTCCTGCAGTGTATGTGATCTTTAGCATATACTGAAAATAGGGACTATGCTACAGGTATCCATTCTCCTGCACCAAGCATGGCAACACAGGAGACAAGTAGGTAATTTTTTTCAGAGACCTGGATGAACTTATTTGATCAACATATCAAAAATATCAAACAGATAAACTTCATGGGAAGCTTCAATATCTGACTAAAAAGAAGGTCAGCAGCAGGTCAGGTACTTCTGTATATCCTTCAGCAGAAGAAAGAATTTAAATAATCCATTTTTTAATAAACACTGAAAGTATTAAATTAATAATTCTCTCTAGCAAAGACAAAAGAAATCAGCTGTATCTCATATTCACTTGATGGCATCTTGTTGATCATGTGATACCTCAGCAACCTAAGCTTAATGACTCAGGAGGATGAATGGAACATAGAGTGGCAGCACTGTCTTTGATCTATTATGAGCTATTCGTATGGAGACAAAAGCTTTTCTGAGGAGCAACCAAATCTAGTCAAATGACTTAAACTGAGGCCTTCAACAGCAGAAGACAGAGAGATCAATTTTGCTAAGAAGCCTATGACATTATAAAAAATTGTTTGGAATCCTGCCATCTATAGTGAACACTGTAAAATCTGTAAAGTTACCCTTTTACAAACGAAAACAAGCAAGCAAACATCCCCCTCCCTGAAACAACTAAAACCAGAAGGAGATTAACTCAATAATAACATTTCTAAAGAAAAATCATTTCTGAGTTCTCATACTATTTTCTTAACAGAACAACAACCTATGGGATATCTACGTACGTGTTTGATAAAGCCAGTTAGGTCAGTGTCCTTACCGATTCTTATCCCATTGCCTTTAGCAAAGAAATGAACAAACAAACAAACAAAATTAGAACTTAATATCATTCTGTCCTCCAGTTATGCTACTCTCAGATAAAGCAAGGAGCTTAATCTGGATACATTTTTTATAATGTGGAAATTGCTTTAACTTAATGAGTTTGAAACCCTCAAGTGTCTTTCCAGAGAACTGTGAGGTGTTGTATGTTAAAAACTTTGCCTTGAAGCTTAAACAGTCACTGATTATTGGCTTTAGTAACCTCATTTGTACAGGGGTAGAGAGTCATTATGAGCAGTGGAAAAACACTGAAGTGATACATATGCCTCCACCAGGTAAAGTTTAAACAGAAACATATGGTGGGAAGTTATCAAATAATTTTGTCACCTTAGTGATATATCAGATGACAGCTGTTTGTACAAGAGCCTGACAAAATGCTCTACCAGATACAGCACATCTTTTGGCTGATTAGCAGGCACAGTTTGGAAAAGGCAAAGCAGAAAACTTCAAACTAAATAAAACATCTATATCATGGCAGTAGTATCTAGTTTGCTATATGGGTGTGAAACATTGCCATATTATTGATATATATATAAAGTTTTTAAATGGGTTTCATCTGCACCATCTGTGTGCCATATTGTGCATGATATAGCAAATACCATTTATAACAATAAAATTTTGAAACATGCCGCTCTTTCAGGAAGTAAAGCAACAATCATCACAGAACAGCTGTGCTAGGCCAACCACACAGTTAGACTGGAAGACACCAAAACGCCACTGCAGATGCTAAGTGGTGAGCCATAGGAATGGATGAGGTACATATGCAGGGATACACAGGAACATAAGCTTGAGCAATAAGAATTTCTAGACAGTAATTAATATTTACTGTCAACACAGAGGTAACACCAATACACAGTAGTCTGAGTGTGAGTCTTGGTTTGAGAAGATCAATTCACTCAATGCAAGAAAAATACTGTTTCTGAGACAGCAGTGAGGTTAGTGGGAAGATGCTCCAGTCTTGGTAGAAGAGACATCTTCTCTTAAATTCCTCCATCAAGCTTTATAGCAAAAACACTATACTCTTCTTCTTTTTCTGTGGCAAGACACTACTTCTCAAAACTAAGTAAATGCTAGTTTACAGGTTTTTGATATCTTATTTCATGTGGTGTCAAAAAGACACATCTGAAATGTAACTAACTATTCTTATTCTTATCAAATTCTATGAGAATTAAAATCCCTAAACACATGCTTTGTTTTGGGTACTTAGAGAGCTATGGTCTTAATTTCCATATGGTGCAAGTATTCCATAGTTAGCCACAAGCCTTTTAAAAATAAATGATTGAACAAGCCTTGCAGACTATTAGAGAACAACAGCAATTATCAAACACAAGTCATTTTTCATTTTGGTCTTAAAAGACATGTGATGTTTTAATACAGTCTTTACAGGAAGTATACTCTCTAAAAAGGAAAGTATCATTAAGCACAGCCCTTTATGAACTTTATCATGTTTTGTTTGAGCTCATTAGAAAGCAGGCTGTCATAGCAGCTGAAGTCTTTGATCATGTTTTTCTTTCAACAAATTGTGAGCTCCACAGTTTTTTCCTTGTTATACTCGCCTACTAAGAGCCAGATACCTACATGTTTACAAATCAGTTACGTTTAAGTTTATGCAGAATATTGTTGATGAAGACAGGCTAAAACTGTTAAAAGAGATTGATGAAGAGAGGCTAAAACTTTTAAAAGAGAGGCTGAAAATTTAACATGAACTGCTTATGTGAACAAAAAGTATGTTGGTATCATGGAAAAGAAAAAGGTCTCATGAAAACAGCCAGCCTAGTATCATAAAGCATCAAGCAATATTTTATACTCTTTGAAGAGAAGGTCCTGGAATCTTAGTAGATGCTATGTTGCTGGGTGATCCAGTCCATTGTAATGAAAAACACCTGGGAAAAGGCTGTCCTCTTCCACGGCTTGCAAAACAGATATGCATATGCCTCAAATACAGAAGCCTTTAGTAAGTGAGACTAATTTCTTTATCTAGAACTGAACCCCAAATCAAGTCCACAAATCTGAACGTTTACAAATTTAGGTGAGAAGACTTAATAAAGGCTCGGATTCTAATTCCACACCTGGATTTTCTTCTGAAGAAAACTCAGTGAATCATATTTTTGTGCATTAATTGGAATTTCCTAGATGACAAGTTTGGGGAGTTGACACCTTTTTAACAGAGGCAAATATATTCCACAAATGATCACATGAAGAAAAATTACTCATTTTCATGTGAATACACTGAACTATATCGAAAAAAAAATAAATATTTGCTCTTTCATAGCACCTGAATAATATTAATGAAGCCGGAGACTCCAGAGTATTAAGGGTTCAAGTCCTTCAAAATGGTTCAGGTCCTTCAAAACAGTTCATGTTTGTCACTTTGCAACTCACTGTTTTAGAAAGAACACCAAGCAAAGGAAAATGCTGTTATCAATTCTCAAAAAACCCGAAATTAATTTTCATGGCAGAAATGACGATTGGTAGAGCACTGATGAGGTTACTACTGTATAAGGCAGAATATTCTGGTTTCAAAAGTATTTTATAAGCCCCCTGATATGGAATATAACATCAAAATAACTACTATTGAAGCATGAGTTAATGATTCAAAAAGCAAAGGTTTTAGCATAAATCTGGAAATTACTGTAGAGGTCTCAAATTCAGGTGTCTATCCTAATTTTCTGAAGCAGTCTTACAGACTTCTTGTCTTACACAAATTTTTATCTCTTCTGTCTTACAAGAATAGTATCTAAAGTAACTCAGGAATATTAGCAAAAAAAATATTCAATCCATTCAAACAAACTGTGCTGCATTTTCTTTTAGAAGAACAGTTTTCAAAGAAGAGAACTGTAGTGAACCAAAACTGGAAACATGTTTTACCTGTATTCAGACACTGAAGGAGCCCAAGCTTTTCTTACTTATATTACTTAGGAAAATTATTCCTAATAAAAAAAGAAATTAAAAATTAAAATTATTTGCTTGTTTGCTACAGTGTTTACTTGTTACTACAGAAGATTTTACTTTGAGACAGCATGTCTTAAACCTCCCAGCATTTCCATAGGTATTACCTCAGAGGAAGATGACAGACCATCTGTTGGCCCATGTTTCTTTTAAGTTAGTACTACACTTATTGAACAATGTTTTGTTGGACAGCCAAAACATGAACAATATTTTGCTTTCCATCACTGCAGCTTCTTCTACAAGGTACATGTGTCACAAAAGCAAGCCTCTGTCTTCTCAGCTTCTGGTCTTCCTCTCAAGTGGTGTAAATTTTTCTCACCAGTAACTGCAAGTGAAGCAGTGTTACCGATTTCATCTCAAGCAAGTCCAATTTCCAGAACTGAAAACAGGGAAGCTGGGGGCTCAAGTGATGAAATTTAGAAACTCACTACTCCATAATGTTCTACACAAGATATGATTGCCAAAAATCTATTATTTGTTGTCTTCCAGGGTTACTCACACTACTCACATATAAAGCATCCACACTACAAAGAACTTTCAGGAGGTGTTCTGAGAAAAACAGGGTTATCAGTGGCTGGTTTCTGCAGATGGTTTTCCTCCCAGAATCCTGGATGCTGCCATCCTTCAACTACCCTGCTCTTCTGTCCTGTCACTACAGAATTTGGAGGATTTAGAGCCACATCCAATGTCCTTCATCACCAGCTGGATGAGTGGCATCATGCTGTGGCTGGCTTTGAATTAAGTGTGTGATGGCAAGTTTTTGTTAATGTGCTAGCCAGAAGCTAAATGGAAGCAAGAGCTGCTGAGCTCAGGCTGCAGCTTGTCTCTCTCCATGGCAGTCATTTGGATAAAAGTTCTCTACTTATTCAACAGTTTTATGTTATCTTTCTGTTTTATTTGACGTAAATTAAGGATTATGCTTGCAAGTTAGTTGCAGGATCCAAGGAATAAACAAGTGGGCAAGTAGCGCAAGTATGTCTATGTTTTACTGCCTCAGGAAATCAGATTAATTTTCTTTTACCTTGGCTACCATTTTTCCAACATGAACTGTTTAATAAAGTACTTCTCACACCTGCTCAATATTTCTGTATCACTGTATTTCGAAGACTACTGGGGAGAAGCATCTTGACCACAGGAGCCTGAAGGGCTTAAAAGCTTCATGACACTGTTAGTCCACAGCTCCCATTCAATTATTACAAACTTAGGACATATAACCCAGTAGATCTGTCTGATTGTTCTGTTTGCCTGGAACCATTACAGATCCATAGCCATATTTAGAGAAAAATATTGTCTTCCTAAGTAATCATTTTCAGTGTGACGCCATCATTTTAGAAGATGACAAATGTAAAACTTTTCTTCATCAGACCAGTGCAAAATACTTCCGTGATAAGAAACGACAAAAATAGTGTGCAGGCTGTTGTGTTCTAAGAAGAAATATCTGGCTGAAGATCATACTGCTCCTTCACAGTAGCTCTGTTGACATTTTTAACTTTGAATCCAGACAAATCCCATTGCATTTTAAAACATCAGTGGAGATTCAAAAACAAATATAGCCTGTAGCTAGCTCCAGGTTCCCACTGTTTCCAGGCCCCATTCATTATATGATGGTCAGCCAAGCATCAAATCTTCTCTTCAGATCTAAAATTTATTAGAATAATACAAAGAGATATGTTGCAAACATCATTTTAGGTGATTGTTTTCATAAAAGACACGTTCTGCTTTGAACAGATTCTCTTGATTTTTGCCTGGCCTTCTAAATGGTGAAGACTGCCAGCCTACCTCACATCTCTGTCTGCTCTTACAGATGATCAATTTTCACACCATGCCCAGTAACATGGGGGTTACATAGCGGAAAAAGTGCAGCTGAAGATAGCTGTAGCATCAGACTGCATCTACTAAATAGATACTTGTATCTTTCTCTTTTGGCATGGATATATTTATTCAAAAATTACAAACAAAATTTAACAAATTTAACATGGATAAAGCATGCATGAGAAAATAAATAAAGAAATAAATAAGTAAATAAAATCTATGTACTTTTCCAAATGGTATAAAATCTCCCATTATTTTCAATAGGACTGTTTGCATCCATATTATATAGAAGTAAAAAAATAGAGCAACCAATCTTTATTCTTTATTTTTGTTCATTGCTGTGCAGAACTTAGTAGTACTATTGCAGCAATATCTTCAACCTCTCATTTTGCGTGTACATTTGCTCAGAATAATGGAAAAAACCCGACTTTACTTGCAAGCAGCATATGTGAAAGTTTGATTCTTTACTCGTTTTATTTAGAAACAGATGGATAGAAAAAAGAGAACTTATAGAGCACATGTTTATGCATTAGGTAGACCAAATTTGGAACAGAATAAAAAACAAGAGAGTTTGAAATAATGCCAATTGCATCAACAGGTGGAATTTACATTATAGTATTATATTATTCTTTATAAAGCACAAAAACATTCAAAATGTAATATTTTTTCTATTAAAAGTTTTGGTAACAAGGCTAAATAGAACTGAAAAGCAGAATTTGGATATAACAGAGAAGTTTTCTTTTCAATACTATATTAATTTATCTAGTGTCTCTTACTCACAATCTTCTCAAGATTTTCTAAAACAGTTCAATTATATCCAGTTAATTAGTATGCCAGGAATGACATTTAGTGAGTTAATGTGTGGCTTTCTGAAAACTGGGGAATTAATTATCTCCGTTCAAGTCCTATTTCTCAGACAACTGGGAATGCCCTCAGTTGTGCCATGCCAAAGAGTCTGTTTCATGCAGCAGAGCTGTCAAGCACAGGCCAAGCACAATCCTGCCCTATGCACGCAGTAGTATTTGCAAGCTAAATCTCAGATTTTTTAAAGTGAATGTAGTGGAAGATTCAGGTTAAAAGACATTAATTAACATATTATCCAGAAATCTAAAATTTATAGGAAATCTCTTATCTGGACAAAGATCTAGCTTTTAGCTCTGCTTTCAGAAATAAGTTACACTAGAGACCTCAGGAGATTCTTCCAATCTAAATTATTGCGTAGTTTTATGATTGATTGGTAGAAAGCTACTTGGTGTGGATTCTGGTGAGATGGAACTTAGGAAGGAGATATTATAGAAAAAGAATTTTACATTAAGCTAGTTGATTACATTCTTATTTTTTTAGTGCCTGCAGGGGTACTTAGTATACTAGAAAAAAAAAAAGAAAGCAAACAAAACTTGCAAAATGTGTGCGCTTAAGAGAATGTAACATGTTGTATGCAAAAAGGAACATAATATCCAATTTATTGTCTCTTGTCTGGAAAAGACCAAAAGAATTGTTTGATGATCTAAAGCAAAGGCATAATGAAAAAGGAACACAAAATGAAGGGTGTATAGCGTCAAGGAACTTCAATACTTTCAAAAAAAGAGGGAAACAAAATCAGGCAGATGGGTAAAGTTTTCATTATTTCTTCAAACCATTCTTCAGTTTTAGGAGAGGCTTTCTAATTGTCAAGATTTTGAGCATCAGGGACTATAAAAATCAAAGACCCTAAAATTCAGTATCAGTCTGCATATTATTTGATAAAGGAAACATTAGAAAGCAGTAAAAAGAGCAGAAGCAAAACAAGGTGCTAACATGACTTGCTTTTATCCTTTTCGTTCATCTTTCCTTTCAGGAAAATCTTTCCCTTCTTTGCTCAGACCTTCCCTGCAGAATGTGCTCCCCATATGTCTCTTAAATATATGGCATGTAGTGTACATACATGTCTAATATATGAAGACTAGAGAGGGTCATGACGATTAAAGGAAACTGAAATTAAAACAACATGTAGTAACTTTTCCATTTACAGATTTCCAAACGGTAGTTTGGGAAAAAATGGATCCTTTTTCTGTCAATGAACACCGTATTTTATCTTTGATCTTTAGTTTGATTGTAGAGTAATAGATTAAATTAACATATGGCCTGCAAGGGAATACAAATTTAAATGAAATTTAACTCTTCTCTTTGGCATAAACTTAATTTGGGGCATAATATTTAAAAGTTTCTCAAGGCAACACAATTGAAATATTAGTAAAAATCGCTCTAGATTTTAGGATAGCCAGTTAAGGAGAAAAAATAGAATCCCTAAAATTTTAGATTATGGATATGTGTTGAAGTATATCAAGGTACATCATAAATCAAAATAAAACTATTACTGATGTCAAATGATCACCGCTCAAAAATATTTACATGGCTGACACAGAAACTGATAACTATGTGAATTGGGCTTTCATGGCAAGGCTTTGGCAGTGGG
>NW_008236932.1:519910-543469 GCF_000691975.1 Corvus brachyrhynchos | reverse complement strand
ATATGTGGGACACACAACCCTGACACCCAAGTCAGTGGAGAAGGAGGGCAGGAGGTGATCAGGTACCCAAGCAGAGATCCACCTGCAGGACATGGAAGACCCCCATGCCAGAGCAGATGGATTCCCAAAGGGGACTGTGAACCCCTTGGAAATCCCACTTTGGACCAGGCTCCTGGCAGTACTTGTGACCCTGCAGGGCAGAGAAGGTAGGAGTGAAGGAAACCTGAAGAGAAAGTTAAGAAAGTCAAGAAAGAAGGGAAGGCTGGGGTTTTAAGATTTAGTCTTATTCATTATTATACTACTCTGATTTGATTGGTCATAAATTAAACTAATTTCCCCAGAGTTTATTCTATTGCGCCTGTGATCGTAATTGATGAGCAATCTCTCCTTGTCCTTATCTCATCCCATGAGCCCTTTGTTATATTGTCTCTTGCCTATCCAGCTGAGGAGGGTGAAATGATAGAGTGGCTTTGGTGGACACCCACAACACTATTTCATCTTGTTCAAGAAACAGTAAGTTTCCACAGAATATTGCAATTTCTCGTGGCATACTTCCTCCTCGGGCTTGTTTTTTAATTTTCAATCTACTGTGCAATTGGCTTCTGACCCCTTAGTAAGACAAACTCTAAAGAAACTACTTTTATTTTTAAACTGACCAGAGGGATATCCCATACCATACAACACCATGCTCAGCAATAAAAGGTGGAGGGCAGAAGGAGGGTGGGGAGGACATTCGAAGTGATGGCATTAGATTTTTCAAGTCACCCTTATGCATGATGGAGCCTGGCTGTTCTGGAGATGGCTGAACACCTGGCTGATCATGGTGAACAAATCCTGTGTTTTGTTTTGCTTACTAAACTGTTACTGTCTCAACCCATGAGTTTTCTCCCATTTGCCCTTCAGAGTCTCTTCCGTGCCCTGCTGGGAGGTGTGAGTGAGTAGCTCTGTGGGGCTCAGCTGCCAGCTGAGTGAAACCACCACAGATATTTAAAATATATGGAAACTTCATGAAGGCTAAATATATAACTCAAGATGACAGCAAAAAGTATTAATGCTGGATGGAATGACATAATTAGGGAAGTGTACTACATAATTATTACTGTGTAATTAGTGTTCCTAGCCAATTTCTAACCGTAAGAATATTTGATATTAAGTTGTCATGAGTCAATTAGCAGTCATTAAAATAAAGCTATACAACCAATTTTTCCAGTTTGCTCTCATTGTACTAGGAGATCCTTTTATCGTCATACTACACAGGAGCTTTAAAGAAGTCATTAGGCCTTCATTTACTTCTGAATGCTGGTCATAATCTTCAATATTCTAATGTATTCGGATAATTTCAAGGTACAAGAGAGATATTTTCTTCCAAGAGGACTTTTCATCATTAAAAACTTCAAGAACATCTATGCTTTTCAACCAGAAAAGGTAGGAGCAATTATATCACTTTTTATTCACTTAATAGTACTTGAAATGTGTGCATTATATGTGTGGCTGATAATGACGACTGAATTTGAGAATTATAAAGGAACTTGCCAATAATTTATTTTGTGTTTTGACCATATAATAACATACTTAAAACATAGAAATCATAGTTTTGCATTTACTTGAAGGCAATTAGAAATTATCTTCGATTTAATTTTAAATATCTTGCCTTCTCACTTAAATAAAAATCTTATTATGTACTTAAAGTGAATACTTACATAAGCAAAAAGGTTTTTGTGGCAATAATCATCAATTTCATACTGTTGAATTCGTTCAGAACTGTTCCATATTAGCATTTGATTACCATATCGTTAACATGAAATTCAGTAAACTACACCATAAAAAAGTGCTCTCAGAATAGAATGTAAACTGGCTAAGGACCCAAAAACACATCTAGATTCTAGCTGAGCTTCATCTGTTATGATTTTTCTTCCTCATTAAAATTTTGGGTTTTGGCAAGTTGCAATAAGCCAAATATTTTTAAAAGTATTTAATTGAATTTGCTATAAAAATTAATGTTTCAGAAATGAGAAAAACCAATTTGTTTTCTAAAAAAAACTGTCCACAGTAAAATGAACTTCCCAGAGAGGACTAAGTATGGTTTCTTTCATCAAAGAACATACTACACATAAGTGTAGTTGATGTAATTTGAAATCCAGAGGACATTTACTTTGATAAAATCTTAAATGGTCTCAAACATATTATGCATATATGCAGGATTGCTGTAATGTTGAAAGCACAGAGAGAGATGGAACTTGATGTCTGTACTTTGTAGGTAGTTTCCTCCTAGCTTGGATTTAAATGTCACTTGAAATCTTGTTGTTGATATTTCTGTTCAGGGGAAAAAAATCATCATTTTGAATAATACCTGTACAGGTGTGTGTGACTGGCAGGGACTGATAAAAGCAGCCTTTGTGGACCTCATCATGGGCAAAATCTGCAAGCTCACACAGAATGCCATGTATTTCACATCCAGGTTGTTTTATGCCCATAAGGTGACATCTTTTAATTCAAGTGCACAACAGCAAGAAAGAAATACTTTATTATATTGTGTGCCTTACTTCAGGCAGCTCTGGTAATCTGACAAATTGCTCTAGCTATCAGAAAACCAAATCCTGGTGTGCAAAGATCTACAACTTATTTGTTTGTTTTACATTATAGAGGCCTAAACTCCCTGCTCTTAGGGTTACACTCATACTTTTAAAGTAGTAGAAAGAAGGAAGTGTGGCTGAAAGTGTTTTATAGTTAAATATAAACTTCAGTCTATCACAGTATCCAAAATTATTAAAATATTTTGTAAATTAAAAAATTTTACAGTACCTGTAGGAAAAGGGGGAGACTGTATCAAAGCCATTTCAATGTGTTGTCTTAAAATAATATTTCTTGTTAAACTTGTTACTCTAAGAGAGAATCTGAGAGAGTCTTACCCTGAGAGAATCCTCAGAAGAATAACATCTGGTTGGTCTGGCTAATTTTGCAGAAAATGAGGATTTTTAGAGATGGTTTTAGGATCAGTCTTTCAAGTACATAATACAGATTGATCTTAATATGCGTATTTTCAGTTGTACATTGCAGAAAACCCAACTTTATTTCTTGCAGTTACAATATCTAGCTAAACATAGCACATTGTAGGTTTCCTTTTGAAAGAATTCTTTTTCTATGGTTGTCTTTGTGTTTCATAACTAAGGAAAAGTGAAGGAAATCCAGTCCCTTGTGCAAACAAAGAGCCCCTTACTTTTGACCCAAAGGCAGAAATGTAATGTTTCATCAGATAAAAAGTCAGTACCCAGCTGTGCAATCTTTCTTCTTTATTGTAAAAGTCTGGGAAGCATTAAAAATCAGATATTAAACTCAAAGGTCTTGACAATGTCAGTTTACTCTTCTTGCTAAAAATAACTTGAATTAGGCATATCACATTCACAACGAGTATCCTCTTTGATGTGCCTTCTATCCATAAAATTATTTCAATGAAATCTGTACAAAATAACAAACTTTGATAAACCTCTACAACTCTGCTGAGATACTCAAGTTATGTTAAAATTACATCACTGTAAGGAAAAAGAAACTTGTATTTTTTGTATAAGCCGTCTTTATCAGCTCACCTGCTACAAATTCCACCGTCACTATTTTTTATTTCTCTGCTGATATTTGCTGAACAATTATTAAGTACATTTCAGGTTGACCTCAGACACTTGCTGTTGTTTATTGCAAAAAGTAAACTGTCTTTCACTACAAAGAGACTTAACATTTTCCGTGTATAATAAAGAGGACAACAGTTTAGGCAAACATAGACATTAGTATGTCTATATTAAATCAAAGATCTTCATGATCGAACACAACTGTTATCTTAGTTTTCAATAAATTTGGTAGGTATGCTGCTTTGCAAATATGTAAAAAACCAATATATTCTGAAAGTCAGAATATTCTTGTTGAACTCTTATTTAGAAGGATAAATTCAGACTCCTGTTTCTTAGGTTTTTGACCCCTTAGTCCAACATACCTACTGCCACTGTATGACGCTTTGAAATCTGACACACAGGGAACCCAAAACATAAATTGTGCTCATGTCCATTGCTGGGAAGGTGGACTATGAGAAATGTTATTTAATCCCTTTCACAGTGATCTAAATATGTCTCTGCTACACCTACATAAATTAGACCATTTTAGGAACTGGCTAAATTGGTGTGTTATGGAACCTGTCTTTTTCTTCCCCTCCTACCATTTAATAATAAACATACCAGTGAGATTTTGCATTAGAACATTCTTCAATGCTCGTGCACTTTATTTAGCTCTATGAGAAAAAAAACCCACTTCTTTTAATTTTCTTCTATCCATTTAAATATGTTTGGACCTTGTTCCAATGTGTCTTATCATCTTTCAACAGTATGAGTGTTGTTACACCCAATTTTTGATTTATGTTTCCACATAAAGAACTACAAAGGCTTAAAGAAATACTCAGGTTATTGCATTGTAGTCTTTGGAAAATCTTTAGTAGATCACTTGCAGGAGTATTTCAAGGTCAGATCCCCACGTAAGTGTCTCAGAGCTCATACTGAAGATTTTTTTCCTGTATCTTAATCTATGCCAACCAAATATATTCTTCCACTAAAATTGTTTGCTTTCAATTCATGAAAGTTGGTAAGATGTTGATACATGCTAGGCATTAACCATGGCATGCAAACTAAATGAGTTTGTGAGTCTTCCAGTTAGACACATTTCTGTATCTAAACAGCCATGCTCATACAAAGACAAATTGCATTTTGCAAATTTATTAGATCTTTATAAACATTTTCAAAAGGAATAAATTAAAGATATTAATACAATTTATTTACACTTATGCAGTGTGTTGACCTTGGCTGGCAGGCAGGTATCCACCAAGCAGTTATATCATTTCTCCTGTATCTATAGAAAACGGAGAAAAAATAAGATGAAAATATTTATCAGTCAAGATAAGAATAGGGAGAAACACACCCAGTATCATGGTGGGCAAAGCAGACTCAGCTTGGGGAGAATTAATTCAATTTAGTATCAATTAAACATAGAATAGTGTCAATAACTCACAGAAAGTGAGTAATAACAACAGAACCAAAACCACCTTCCCTCTACCCCTTCTTCCCAGACTCAATTTCTGCTTTTTGTATCTCAAAAGCAGTGCAAGGGCACAGAGAATGGGAATTTTGGTAAGATCATAATCCTTCATCTCTGCCACTCCTATTTCCTCATGTTCCTCCACTGCTCCAGGATGGGGTTTCTACCATGGGAGACAGTCCTCCACAAACCTCTCCAGTATGAGTCCTTCCCATAGGCTGCGGTTCCTCAAGAACCACCCCATTATAGGTCCTTTCCACAGATAAAGTCTTCAGGCATGATCTGGTCCTCTCCACGGGCCACAGCTCCTGCCAGGAGACAGCTTCTGAATGAGCTCTCCATGGGCTGAATGAGCTCTCCGTGGGCTTCAGCTTCCTTCAGGGCATGTCCACCTTCTGTGCCCTCCATGGGATGCACTGTGGATATTTGCTGTCATGCAGTCTTCATGGGCTGTAGAGGGACAACCTGCCTCACCATGGTGTTCTCCTTAGGCTGCAGGGGAGTGCCTGCTCCTGGAGCACATCCTCCCCCTCCTTCTTCCCTGACTTTGGCATCAGAAAGGCTGTTTCTCTTCCATGTTCTCATCCCTCTCTCCCAGCTGCTCTCGTGAAGCATTTTTTACCCTTTCTTAAATATGTTATCCCAGAGGTACTGTCAGCATCACTGATAGTCTCAGCTACAGCCAGTGGCAGGACTCTCTTTGAGCCCACGGGAAATTATTCTGTCTGACATGGGGACAGCTGCTGGTGTCATCTCACAGAAGCCACCCCTGTGGCCTCTCTGCTATCAAAACCTTGCCACATAAATCCAGTAAAAATTTCAAAAGACCTTTGACAAGGTCCTTGACAGGCTAATAAAAAAGCATGTAGGCATAAGATTAGATGCAAAGAATTGTTATGGATTGGGAACTGACTTGGAGTCAGGAAACAAATATTAAATGACCTATTTTTATCAAAAAATAATTTGCTGCAAAATAGAAAAGATCAATAGCAGAGTGTCTGGGGATTCTGTGTTACGTCCACTGTTCATTATTTTTATTAATGTTCTGGGAAAGGAATTAGCAATGAGGTAAAAAATTGGAGATGACACAAAGTTATTTCATTGGTCAAGATTAGAGAGGAATGCAAGGAACATCAATGAATTATATTCAAAGTTAGACACATGGGTAATGTTTCCTCAAATAAATAGCCAAGTTGATTAAAAAACCTACGAACAAGGATCACCGAAGAGGAAAATACCTCTTGTGTGCTCCTAAATTACGTGTACCATTAGATGAAATAGTTTCAATAGTCACATCTCAGCTGTGATGACCTCAGTTTCATAACCATTTACAGTCAAAACCAAATCACAATAACTAAAGGCAGCATATGGAATTGCATACAGTGTATGAAAATATTCATATCTATTAATAATTAATAAAATATTATATATTAATTTTACAGGTCAAGGAGGTTAATAGTTTCAAGTGGCTGAGAGAAGGAACAGAATAACAAATGTATTGAAAGATTTAAATGAAAACATATGAAAAAATTGCTGCTGGTAATATCTATGATAACAATTGATTTTCAGAAGGTAAATGGAGAAATTCTGTTCTAACACAATATGGATCTCAATTCAAAATTTATTTTCAAAAATCCTTACAAATTTTATAATCATGCACAATATCCTAAGAAGTTAATTGTGCATGCATGTTATGGAGATCAAGAATATTGCAATCTTCAAAAAACAAAGAGATTTTTTACAGACAACAAATATAACCAAGACGATAACAGTTAAAAATATCAAATGCTGTGAAAATGAAACCTCTTAGTTCAAGGTTTAAACTTCAACCCAATTACAAAAATACCTAAGGTTATCCTTTTATTTTTAGTGAGGCTATTACACTCTTAGACACAGAGTCTGCTGCTATTTGGTGGAAGAACATATCACTAAAAAAATTTATATTTTCTCCAGAATACCAACCCTATTTTGCCATCAATACAGTCCTAGCTATGACTGAAGAAGTTTTACTTGCCTAAATTAACACACTTTATTACCTCCCATGTTAAGAAATCAAATATTCCACAGTAGACTAGGAAATGAGCTCAGGATTCCTAAGCTAAGTTTTTAAGTTAAATACATACCTGGGGAAAGAAAAGTTGAATTTTTAACAGATACTCCTGGCTGGATTTACAGAACAGCTCAGTTGGTCTAATTTTTCTGAAATTCTTGTAACTGCATTTTTATGTATTTGTAAATGGCAATCAGATCACTCTAATGGGTATTAGTGACAGGACTTCTGTTGGGCCTTCATTTTTAAACATTACATTACATACATACCTGTAGCAAAGGTATTTTATCATAATTTTAATTAGATCACATACACAATGGGTATTTTACAGATTTCAGGTTTTTTTATTGCTATTAGTTTATGATCATTTAATTTTGAAAATTAATGATAATAAAATTGCAAATGCATATCCTTGCTGAAATTTTCTTATCTTGAATATAGTCCTTCAAAGATGCTGCTGTATTTTTAGGTGGAAATATTTGGATATTTTTTCAGACTTCACACCGAAGGCAGCAGTCTTAGAAGTCTCCATTTTCATATTAATGGCACATTACACAGGCTACACTGTCGCTAAGTCAGTCTCACTTAATGGATAGAATAGACAGTTTTGCAAGTTGAAAATTAAATAACCATATCATAAGCCTGGTTGGGCTGATACGGTTCAGATCACTTTTTTCCCAGAACAATTAAAATTGTAATGTAACCACTCAGAACAGGCCTTAAGCATTTAACACAAGAGTGAGATAGGAAGCTTTGAGGAGACAGTAATCTCTTTAATCATCTCTGGCCGGAGAAAACAGTGGAGGACAAAAAGTACATAATTTTTAGCTGAACTGATTAATTCTTCTTCAATTGGGAGGAAAATCATGGTCTCAGAAAAAGGAGATGGGTGAACTACTTTGGGCAATGAAAAAAATGCTATATATGAGGGACTAGGTTAGAATAGTGTTTGGTCTGATTCTTATCATCCATTCCCACATTATACTCACGCAGGAAAACATTATTTCTTATTTGAACAGAATAAATCAGAACAATAAATCTTTTGCTATCCTTAATTTTATTGATTACAAAGACCTTTACTCATGGTAGTAGCTTGCCAGGAGTGGTGTCATTTAAGATGTAGTTTGCAGACAATAAAACTTTGGCTTCAAAATTTGAGTTAGTATATTCTCGATAGTCTGTGGATACAAAAAAAACTTATTTCAACACCACCAGTGGTCTGTCTCAAAGATTATAGTGGAGCATGATGCAAGCATTTAGCATCATAGAGACCTTATAAGCCTGATAAGCTCACAAGGCTCAGGAACAGATATTCACTGCTGAATATCTGTTCAGCAGTCCAGGAAGCACCATTTGACAGAGCTGACAAGACCTGACGCTCGGAAAGGCTCAGTGCCATTCTAACAGCATTATATTGCTTGCTTCTCCAGAGCAATCTTGGTTACCCAGATGAGGCAATACTGCACCTCACTCTGTTGGGCAGCAGCAGCAAACTTTGTGAGACAGTCAAGCATGAATTTTGTATCCATTCAGATCCGGTGCACTGCAACCAGCATATCGTAACCTTCATGGATTCCCCCCCAAAATTAAGTCAAGCTCCTGCATGGGTACATGCCATTCTACTGAACTGGAAAGAATAAAACTTAATGGACTTCTGATACCCATAAAGCAAATGAAGTTACTGCAAAAATATGCTGAATCACTTAAAAAAACAAGTGTCTAAAAATAGGGTAGAATGTGCTGCTTAAAGGACTGTACACTTTGACAATGTCTTATTTGTCCCTAAATTTGTCAGCCCTCTCCCAATGTCTTTTATGCATTAATTTATTCTTTGCCTTGATAATTTTGTTAAAATGTCTAATAATGAGGGCTGCACATTGAAGTCCTTCTTGGTGCTTTCTTGGTAAAACTGGTCCCATAAGACTTTTGCTTTACAGAAACAAAGATGTAAGTACAGATAATAGAAAAAATTTTAGTTTTACGTGGATATTACCTGATTTAAAAAACAGACTTTTGTATAAGTACTGATTGAAATCAGGTTTTTTATCTGCAGGAAAGTAAGTGATGAGAAAGAAATCTCTTTTCAAAGCATGTTTTCTTCATATATCACTATGACAGCATTTTAAATCATCCTCCTGCTGTGGATATATATACTCTGGTCCCTATTAGCAACACTGCAAATTTGGGTTATCAAACATGTCCTTGAATAATCAGATCAGGCTTTCATACATAAAGAATAAAAGATACAATCTAGGAGAGTCTGCTATTTCAAACCTTATTTAAATTGTAGACAATTTCTCCCTTCCTACTCTTGTGCTTGTAAGAATTCTTACACCCATCAGCAGCTGGTTTCATTTAAGATATGGTGATTGCTTTGCTTGATGAAATATACACACAAGGTGGATGATTTATTGCTAATGCTTGTAGCGTTTTGTGTTAATTGCTGAAAAATAGGAAATATACGGTTGGCTTCTTAGATGCCACTGCATTTTTATGTGTAATTTCAGGTAAATAACAGATATTACTATCACCTGTATTCAACTGTAACACAGGCAGCTTTCTAGGTCACTATTAGTACTTTATTCTTCTACAAAGGTTCTCAGTGCTTTTGAACACATGGATATAAAGGGTGATGGACATTAACATGATAAGCAGATCCATGGCAATAATATTTTTTTAAATACAAGGAGAAAAATCATTATTGATTCAGGGTGTCCATTTTTTTCTGCTTGTGCTTTAGTTATTATATTATTCTTCTTTTTCCCTGCTTCAGTTTGTTTTCTATAGCATGGATGTAGATAAAAAACTGCAAGTCAGCTGTTTTCTGGTGGAGTATTTGCACGGCTTGTTCAAATATTCAAAGGGTAAGGATCTTAGGCTACAAAAATCGTCACAGCTACTTCAGAGAGAAAAAAAATTAGTAACTTATTTGCATCCTGAAACACTCCACAGAAGCAGCCTCAGCTAGGCACCATCTGTTTTAGAATTTTAAGAAACATTCAGTCTGGAAATAGAAAAAACTATGCATCTGAGAAACGTTTCATAAGGAATACGTAAAACAAATCATTACAGGATATTTTGCTATTGTGTGTATGTTTTGTATGAGCAAGAGATTTACATAGGCATCAATGTGGGGAGTAAACAACTTATGCTGTAACAGCTAAGTCTAGAATCATATGTGATAAAGGTCATATGTGTCAAGGACAAGTGTAGACTATTTGTGTCTGCAAGTACTGATTCTTTAAGCCGCTGACTGGGGATCAACACTTACACTTACGGACTTTGATAGATTCTCCATTGTGTGGGAGTGTAAGCTAATTTACAAGGACAGATCTCCAGCCAAAATGAAATGTCACAATTCTTCTGCTCCTTGGTTCTCTGAGCTGACTTTAAATGTCAGGACCCAGAGATTCAAAATGGTGTACACACAAAGATCATTCGGAATTTTTTTTAAAATAAATGTAGTGAGTTAGAAAGACATTTATACATGCATATTGAAAGTATTTAGTGAGAAATAATATTTAATTCTGCTAATAATGCAATTTAATTAGTTTATTAGCAAATATATGCATATCTGGTACTGATTTTAAAGATTCTCACCATCTGGTTGCAAATACTTTCAAAATATAATGAGTTTGAGGAAACTCAAGTACATGGAAATAAATAATACAAATTTCAGTGTTATTTCTGTACATTAACTCTATGATGCAATGTTCTTACATATTGATCACTCTAATATTAAAGAAATTAGTTAAATGGCATATGGAAGTTTATTATAGGAGCCACTGCTCCAGAATACTTGTATTCTGTCTATAAGAAATTTACTCTTAAATATTGCTAGTGGGATCTAATAATCTAGGGGGAAGATGCTGGTTTGGATGTCTGCTCTTAGCTGAAGGAAATAATCTTCAGTCTCATTTTCTGTGTTTTGCTGTATGACAACTTCTCCAATGAAGAAGGTGTCTCCCAAAAGAGTATAATTAAATGGAAATGGAGTCATAATGTTTCTTCTCAAAAGATGACTGGAGGATCAGAAAAAAAAATAAAATGTCTTTTCAATTCTAAGGTAAAGAGTTCAGCCATTTATTTTTCACAAAATCCCCCTATACTGTAGTCTATTATAAGTTTTATGCAGCCAATATTTTCCAGAACTTGACTGCAAAAAAATATACTCTATAGAACAACTATTTCCGTCATGCCTTTGACAAAGCCTGAATCTATACTCTTTCTCTTGAAACAGTTTTTCTCAGCAGAATATAAGCCAAGATTCACTTGGTTATAAAAAGAGATAACATGTCTCTGTCATGTTGATAAAATGACAGACAGAAAACCTTCAGTATTCAGTCCTTACTGCAGGGAAAATTGATGTACTTTACAGAAAACAGAAGACTTGATGAAACAGAAAGACTGAACAGTCAGTCCTTGACTTAGGGTTTAGAACTTAAGGAAAAAAAAAAGGCTCAGACTGTAAGGCATGATGTTCACTTACCTGGCTGCAGCAGTACAGCTGTATGCTTTCTTGTGGGCTACTTTCAACACAGCCTAGACAGACTCATGCTTTGTCATCTGTAACATGCTTGTTGATTTTTAAGTGCCACCTAAACTTTCCAGGCTTTTACAAGCAATCTGTTGAGGTACCACTGAATTTTGGAATTGGGATTTTGAAAAATCTAAGTCTCTCTTTAGACATAATCTTTGATACTCCATTTGTGTACCATATGAGGGTACTCATTCAGCTGCTTTGGTGATGGGAAGTACAAAACTGCACAATGACTCTCCAAATGTCCATACAAATGGAGAGTGAGTAAAGAGAAAAAATATGAGTGAGAAAGAAAAAAGTCACAATATGGCAGAATGGTAGGAAAAGCGGTAGATAAACAGAGTCTGCTTCTGTTGCCGCTTCGTTCCTTAAATTAACCAGTATGTATTATAATGCTTATATATGTGCTAATTATTTCAGTCATAAAAATACTCTATTATGTAAGTCAAGTGAAAAACAGCAATAAACACAAATAGAAGATGCAGCAATTTTTTTTAGTCTATCTGTTCGTTCTATGTATTTTCCCAAGAGAGTCTTTTTCATTGAAAGTTACATTCCTCTGAAAGTGTTGCCTGTGTGTAGAATATTTTCCACGTGTAAAACCCTGGGGATACCAAAACAGTAAGGATTAATTTTGAAGTCTCTAAAAGACCATATTAATGTAAAGTGCTCTCATGTTCAAAAAAACAGTCATAATATTCTCTATGACAGCAATCACTCTGTCATATTTGTACATTAAGTAGGCTATATTAAATCATACATAACTATTAAACCATACATCTTTACATTCCACTTAAATTTCAGCATTCTGGCACCATCCTAGAGATGAAGAAACTTATTTACTTTAAGAAAAAACTAAAAAACAACATAGTGCTTTGAATGCATATGACTCTTCATTGCACCACACTGTCAGACAAAGATAAAAATATGTTTTCCTAGCTTTAGAATAGAAGTAAATTACGAGCTTCAATGAAATGCAAGAACTTAGTGAGGATTTATTGTAGAACTTGCATTAAGTAGAAATTTCTCCAGGAAACCTGTCAAGAAAGCTAAGCAAGAAACTGGTCCAGAAATACAAGATGCAAAAAAGTACTTGTAGATTTGTAATTTCTGAGAAACACTGCATTTTCATTCAAGGTTTTAGGGGGGCAATGATTTTTGAATTAACTAGGCGACATCACTGTCTCTAAATGCAAAGATCTGTTACTTAGTGACAGTTCTGGCATGTCTGGCAGAGCACTAATGTGCCCAGTTCTTCAGCAGAAAATTACTCACTTCCATGTAAAATCAGCAGCATTTTGATTACTAGAATGGAAATTATTTTTTTAGAGGTTTTTTTTTTTTCCTTTTTTTTTTTTTAATGAGGAGTTTGGAGTTTGGTTTTTTACCTCTCTAAGAAGAATACTTTGTGAAATTTTTGTATGTAATTACAAATCACCATTTTTACTGCAGCAGAACTTGGCTGTGCATGATCCCAAGTCCAACAGAGACTACTAGACTAAAAATAAATCCAGGATATTTTCTTCTAAAACTGTATAAAATAACAAGTGGGTTAAGTAAATTCTACTTCTGTCGGAATGGCAGGTCAGTGGTCAGTGATTAACATCTCAAGTTTGTTCAATTATAGCAGGATGAATCTTACACAGCTCAGCAAGAGTGCAAACAAACATTCTAAATGTGATTCTGAGAGATCTAAATTCATAGGAGATTCAGCTCACAAAAGAAACCCAGGCATAAGCATACATAGTAGAGGGCCCAGAATGTTAACACAAATCATTAAGCAAACATTTCAGATTAAATATGTTATCCATTGATTGGACATGTTTTTATCAGTTATCATCCCATGCCACGATAAAATAGTAATTCTTCTGTAGCTTAGACTGTGGTGTCTTACAAGCTCCTTATGTGTCCCTGCCACTGCCATTAGGAGCAAAACGTATGATCCCATTCCTGGGGAGGAGAGGAAAGGGAAATGTTTTTAATTTTTTTTGTTTTCACCTGAAAATAAAAGAATCTGAGAGTGAACTTATGTGCTGAAGAGTACATCACACAATCATGGAAATAAAAGGAATGAAACAGAAGCCAAAGAACATTGTAAAATCCATTTCCACCTAAATTACTAAACATCCTTAGTCAGCCTTATTAACAGATTTTTCATCTTGGGAGGATGATTTTGGGGAACTTACTCTTAAACATCATGTGTGAATGACACCTAGGTTTTGCAGCAGTGCTTCCTGTATCTAACAGAGACAAAAATGATTCATTCAGAAAGAGGGTGGAGACAGCTATATGTTAGTTAAAGGCCATAAAAAAGAAAATAAAGTAATTTTCACTTTTAAAATGTGTCCTGTAATAAATGTAGCATACCTACACCTCATTGCTGCCACTGATTTTATACAGTGTTGTGAATCCTTTGCAAATTGGCTAATCAGTGTGGGCAAGTATGGGAAATTGGCGCGAACATTTGCCCCTATCCCCAATTTATTACTTTTAGAGATATGATTCTGCATACTTGTAGCTTTTTGTTCCTCAACTTTCTGTGCAGAATGATGGAATATGGATAAAGCACGGTAGTTTCTGCAAGAAAACAAGACTGGATTCTGTAGAGATGTGCCATCAGTAAGGCTACAGAATAAGGTGGCATCTCCAAAATAGTTATCACCTAAAATTCCTAGAAGATAATCAAAGTGGACTGCTGAATACATAGAGACAATTTTCCAGGCACTGAAAAAAAGAATGCAGAAGATTTTGTATTCCCAGCTGCACCGGACAGCACGTGAAAAAGGAACTTTGTGTCAGGCAAAACCCTGTGCTTCCAGACTGAAAACTCCTGCTTCCTTCAACCCATTGTATATGTTTCTTTGCTGAAGGGTGTCTCTTAGCTTTAAATGACCGAAGATTTAAAAGAGCAGAGTTTCTAAAACAATCTAAAAGAACTGCCCTCCCCACCAAAAAAAAGAATCAAAAAATCCCCCCAATGCTTCATATTTGACAATATGAAGGAAATATTGAAACAAAATTAATTTTAGGACTGTTGTAATGCTATGAGGATAATGATTTTAAACACACAACAATCTCATAAGTGCAAGTGAAGAGAGGCTTATATCACACTTTAGCTAAAAAAGAAGGATCCACAAAATTAACAGTGAAGCTATGAAAGGACTGAAAACATGTTACTTGGTCATGATTTCCAATTTACTCGGTGTTCAGCTCAGTTAAAGGCAAAAAAATGGCAGTGATCATAATTTATAAGGAAGAAAGATCTGGAACAAAATCCTAAACCATCCCTCACTCCTTTTTTATCTGTGATTTATAAAACCCATTAAATCTTGAAAGAAGGCAATTCCTGTCAGTGCAAATTTTCTTCAGCAATTCTGTGTCACAGAATCCTAAGAAAGACATTTCTCTTATAGGGAAGAATCTCTCATTTTTTAAGCTGTACTGTATTTTTTACAGTATTATAAGTAATTGTATTGATTATGTTGCTGTCTTACTGATCCGGGAGAAAATTGTTGGGTTCAATCTGTTAAATGCAAGAATTGACCATTTCAGTTGAACAAGTTTTGAATGTCTATTACTGACAGGAAAGCTCTAAAAGGACATCAGCTAACAGGCATATTGTATGTATTGTAGAGCTTTAAAAATAAGGAAAAGTACTTACTTTTTGTTGTATGACCTACAATCTTACCTACAAGTATATATACATATATATATGCATTTGATGTATATATAATACATTAAATATTCATTATATATATTGTATGTAATTATTGTATATAATATATAATTTATTGTATATAGTACATATTATATATGTATTTTATATGTATATATGTATATATATACATATATTAACTGTCTGCCTCAGTAGCCTGTGCTGATTTTTTTCAATGCAAATGGAGAGAACTACAGGAAGATGTTGATTTTTTTCCTTAAAGAGATTTTCTTTTTCTGATTCATTTCTTTTCTGACATTAAAAGTTATGGAAGTAAAAAATGAAGTTTTAAGCTTTGCATGATGCTAAATATGTGTGATGCTAAATAGGCTTTTTCTACTTCCTTGGGAGAAGGTTCTGTGATTTTCTGATCGTGCAGGCAAGTCCACAGCAATTAGATTTATGTTTCCCTCATCACAATCATTAAAGGACATGCAAAACAGTATATTAATTTGCAATGATTTAGCTTCAGTTGTTGCTCAAATGTCCTTCTGAGATTTACTCTGGAAATTAAATCAACATAACTATTAAGCAATACATATTTATGTAGTGCCATATATATATATATATATATATGTATATGTATAAAACATCATGCCAGAGCTGCATGAATTTGACATTCAAGTAGAGAAATGCTACAAAAAGAGAGTCTTTTACAACAGAAGCCTAACTTTTAAAACTGCCTTTGAATTCTTGAGGTCATTCTGTTCTCTTTCCCGTACTCTGAAAGACACAGACAATATCTGAAAGGCCTGAAATAAAATTGCATTGAGACTACTTGATGAAATGGAATTGCCACAAATCCATGGGGTCTGATGAGATTTACCCCGGTGTCCTGAGGGAACCGGCTGATGTTATTGCCAAGCCGCTCTGCTGTATGTTTGAAAAATCATGATGGTCAGATTAAGTCCCTGGACTCTTCATGACTGGAAAAAGAGAAAAATTTTCCCTAATTTTAAAAAAGGGAGAAAAGACACATGGATCTACAGAGTGGCGAGTCTCGCGTCTGTTCTTGGGAAGATCATGGAGCAGATCCTCATGGAGGTAAGGTCAAGACACATTCAGTATAAGGTGGTGATCTGAGACAGCCAGAACAGCCTCACCAAAGGCAAATTGTACCTGACCACCCCAGCGGCCTCCTATGATGGAGGAACTACAACAGCTGTCCAGGGAAGGCTGACCAACATCCTCTACCTTGGCTTCTATAAGGTCTTTGACATGTTCC
Organism: Corvus brachyrhynchos; assembly: GCF_000691975.1. Classification (NCBI taxonomy): domain Eukaryota; kingdom Metazoa; phylum Chordata; class Aves; order Passeriformes; family Corvidae; genus Corvus; species Corvus brachyrhynchos. Next base: position 526,869 of record NW_008236932.1, on the reverse strand, counting down.
CACATGCCACCTTTATCTCCATATTGGAGACAGATTAATTTGAAGGGTGAAATTTTGGTGGATAAGGAATTGTCTGGATGCACTCAGGCAGGGAGTCACTGTCAGTGGTTTTATGTCCAGCTGAAGACTGGTGGTAAGTAGTGTCCCTCACGGCTCATGTATGGGACCTGTGCTCTTGAATATTTTCATCAATGTCACAACCAGCAGGATTGAGTGCAGCCTCAGCAGTTTGCAGATGACACGTAACTGACAAATGCACGTGACATAACAAATGAACAGGATACCATCCAGAGGGACCTTCCAAGCTCAAGGAGTGGGCCTGCGAGAACCTGGTGAAGTTTGACAAGTTCCAATGCAAGGAACTATAGCTGGGTTGGGCCAATCCCAGACATGAGTACAAATTGAGAGAACTCAATTAGAGCAGGCTTGTGAAGAAGGACTTAAAGTTTGTCATGGATGAAAAGCTGAACAGGGGCTAACAGTGTGTAACCACAACCCAGAAGTCCAATGACATCCTGGGCTGCATCAAAACAGGAATGAACACCAGTCTGAGGGAGGTGATTCTCCCCCTATACTCTGTCTTCATGAGACCTCACTTAGAGTGTTGTGTCTAGCTCTTGGGACCTCCACAGAAGAAAGATATGGACCTCTTGGAGTGGGTCCAGAGGAGGGCCATGAAGATGATCAGAGTGTGAGGTGTTATTTGGCCTGGAGAAGACAAGGATCTGCAGAGACAATATGACAGGCTTCCAGTACAAAAAGGGGCTTATAAAAAAAGAGTGACATTTTATATGGGCATATAGTGATAGGAAATGAGGGAAGAGTTTTAAACGAAAAAATGAAGAAGACATTCTCTGCTCAGGGGATACAGGTTTTGAGGTTCAGGAAGAGGTTGTCCAGAGAAGTTGTCGGTGCCCCATCCCTGAAAGTGTTTAAGACTAGGTTGCCCTGAGCAACCTAGTGTAGTGAAAGGTGTCCCAGTCCATGGCAGTAGGGTTGAAATTTCCAGCCTAAGCCATTCAATGATTCTATAACATACCTTCTTATCATTGGCAATTTTAAAACTAGGCAAATAAACCAACTGAAAACTTTTAGAGTTGTAATACTTCAGTGATGTGAGGAACTATGAAAGTTTTAAAAACCTGGACAAGGTTGAAATAGTAAGACCTTTCCATAATGCTGGCAAGTAGAACATTTCAAGTTTGTTATATTACATGGCACGGAAACCATGCACTGAGACCTCAAGTGGGAGAGGAATTTCCATATCACTTTTGCACTGTGTGAAGTGAATGATCATTTTGATCATATAGCAGATAAATGAAACATTGAATTAACTTATTTGGCCACATAAAGAAACAGTAGAAACACATAAAGGCATAGGTCTTCACTCCTTCTACATCTTTGCACTTGTTTCCCTAGCAGTCGCATTCAGAGCAATAAAGAATATTAACATTTTTGAACTGAGAAGATAAATGACTACTTGCAAAATATAGACAGAACTGTATTACAGAAAGCAAAGTTTAATAGATAATCAACATATTCCATGATTAAATTTCATATTATAGACGTAGTCAATCCTTCTCAGGCCAAGAAAAGAAAACATACAGTGAGAACAGAGACACAGAGAAAATACCAAGCTACAGCATCTCTTACACCATTCTTCACTTCCTCTCACCTTCCCCACAATAGTCTCTGAGTCACAAGAACATATCACAAGCCCAACACTCACCACACATGCTAGCTCTTGGCTTTAGCTCAATTCAGAAGACACAATTTTTTAAAAAGTAAGAAGGCAGAAGCATAAATATAAATTGTACATCACTCTGTTGGCCATTCCTGTCAGAGAAGAAACTCACTGAGTGAGAAATCAGAAGCTATTTGCCCAGGAAAATTAAAAATCACCACATGAGAAGCACAGTCCATAAATTTTTGATCAAACACCTGAAGAACTGTGACTTATCTGTGTAACAGGAAAGCTGAAAACACTTGTTTCATGTACTGAGTCAAAACTATTTTAAGAGACCAGTGTTCTGCTAAATATCTACAATTTGAACAGGTTTTTTTTATCATCAGTTCTCATAGCTTTCAGCCTTACTCCTCTGCATTTTAAGGTCTAAATTGTCTTGTACACATTCATCTATCAGCAAGAAGTGACATACCATGTTTGCTCCCTTTTGTATAATGATAATTTGTGTTATTAGGGACAAGGAGGAAGTAAGAAGGGGTATCAACAAAACCTCTATCTGTGGCTTACAGACGAGAGGAGAGGAGAGGAGAGGAGAGGAGAGGAGAGGAGAGGAAAATAAAAGATACAGAGAAAGAAAAAGAATGCAAAGGAAAAAAGAAGGGCAAAAAAAAGAAAGAAAAAAAGACTGCAAAGCACTGACAAATCTCTGTAATATAATGAAGCAGGGAAAACATAAAAATAAATTTGGCTTCCACTTTCATCAAGATTTCCCTTAACGTTCCTTTTCTTAGTATAGGCTAAATTTACATCAAGTACTCACACTGTATTTTTAATTTCACCAGGAGTATTAACAAGGTAGATTTTTGTTTTCTTATTAAAGAAAATAATTTGCTATGCTGACATACTGTTGGGATCACTTATTATTAAAAGGAACTTACAAAGTAAATATCACCTACAATAAATGTGATGGGAGAAGATGACAAACAGGTGGGCAGGAGGGAAAGAATTTCTGATATTAACAAAAGAGTTGAGCATGTGATTACATAAAAACTCTTGTTTATTGAGAAAAATGCTTTGTTTCTAGATTATAGTTGCAATTCCTCACCATCTAAACCTAATTTTATGTTGTTTTTTACCTTGTTAATTTTAGAGACTAAGGCTAAAATATTGAAGCTAGTACTAAGATATTAAACTTTGCCAAGATATGACCTAAGTCAGTGATTGGTTTGCACTGCTCTATTGCTTCACATTTATAACTTCAGCATGAAATATTACCTTTTAAAGGAAGGAAACGTTTGTAACCTACATTTGTAAGAAGGATAATGCTGTCAGAATAAAAATTTTATGCAGCTGTCCATAAGAACAAATAGTCTGTATACTAAGAAAAAATGGACAAGCCAAGAAGTTTAAAGAACTATGCTTACTTTATTGTAACCATTTTTCTGTAGCTTTCACAGTTTTTGTTGACTTAAAAATTTTTTTCCTCTTGCAAAGACATCTAAAACTATAATTAAAAGCATATTCTATTTCTGCTCATTTTGGAAACAGATCACTAATTTAAGAGAGCATTGACTTTTTATTATATTCCTGAAGACTCACTAGAAAAAAATTCATTGTATGTCTTTCCCCTTAGTGTAAATCCTAATTGTCACTTAACATGAGTAATCTTTTACCAGATAACATTTGCATTGTAATGGGTTTTCCTTTTGTTTTTTGGTGGGCCTTCTTAGGGGTGGCTTCTGTGACAAGCTGCCAGAAGTTTCCCCCACGTCTAATAGACCCAGTGCCAGGTGGCTCATAGATGGACCTGCTGTTGGTAGGGCTGTGACAATGGAAGTGCCTCTGGGGTAACAGATTTAAGAAGGGGAAAAAGATATTGTGCAGGAGCAATTGCAGACAGAGACAACTGGAATAAAAATACGTTAGAGAAACACTCCTGAAAGGTCAGTGAAGAAGGAGGTGGAGGAGATGTTCCAGGTGCTGGAGCAGAGATTTCCTGCAGCCCATGGGCATCCATGGGAAAGCAGAGATCCACCTGCAGCCTGTGTAGGAGACCCAAATTGGAGCAGGTGCACATAGCCTGAAGGAGGCTGTGCGGCCTTGGGAAGCCCATGCAGGAGGGGTCTCTGAGCAGGACTGAGGACCTGTGGAAAGAGGAGCCCATGTGGGAGCAGGTTTGCTGGCAGGACTTGTCAGCCCATGGGGGACCCATGTGGGAACTGCCTGTTCCTGAAGGACTACACCACAGGGGAGGGACCCATGGGAGAGCAGTTTGTGAAGGACTGCATCCTTCACAAGTGGGAAGGACCCACACTGAAGAAGTCATGGAGGACTGTCTCCTGTGGGAAGTGGCCAATTGACCTGTGGTACAAGAGGCAGAGAGAGCTGTTGGTAAGACAGCCTCTGGTGCCAAAGACTTATCAGTTATGGTGAGGGAAAGAAGCCTCTCCCAGGATGCCTTGTTTGGTTATGGTAATGTACCCCAGTTATGCTTCCCCAGTTGGCTCCTGGTGTTAGCCACACCCTTGTAATTAAGCCTGAGCTGTCACGTGCTTGGGGTCATTTGCCTCTGGAAACCTTCACAAGTTGTAGCAATAAACTACTTTCTGTGGAACTCTACACAAGGACCCTTCTCAACTCCTTGCCATTGGTTTAATATTACTGAAGCCATCCCTGTGTCTGTGCGTTCATGCGTGTGAGCCACAGATCCAAAAGGGACTCAGTAATAGGAGGGACCCCACAATGGAGCAGAGGAAGAGTGTGATCAGTCCTCCTCCTGAGGAGGAAGGAGTGTGAGAGACAACATGTGATGAACTGACCACAACTGCCATTCTCTGCCCTCCTACACTGCTGGATGGAAGGAGGAAGAGAAAATCAGAGTGAAGTTGAGCTCATGAACAAGTGAGACATGGGAGAAACACACTTCAAAATTTTGGTTTTATTTCTTACCCTTGATTTGATTGGTAACAAAATTAATTAATTTAATTTTTTGCATGTCTAGTCTATTTTGCCCATGATGCTAATTCCTGAATGATCTGTCCCTGTCCTTATCTCAACCTATGAGACTTTCATTGTCCTTTCTCTTCTCTTTCTCTTTCCATTTGAGTAGAGTGATAGCATAGCTTTAGTGGACACCTGTCAGGCAACCAGGGTCAACCCAACCCAACTTCGTTAGATATCTCTACCAAATCTACTAGTTCAAGTGTTGTGTTTTGAGGATTAATATACTATTTTGTTTATATCTGTCATCTTAAAAACATCTGAAGTGACCGCTGTTTCTTCTTTGATTGATTTTGAGCACTCTTAATATGTGACAAGTTTTGTTTCCTAAACAGTATTACAGTCATCAAAAACCTGACTCCCTCTTCCAGAGATGAGTTTAGTGAGAATTACACTTCACATTGTAGCAGCACTAGTTGATCCTGTGCTCATTTACCATCCAGAGCAGAAGAAAGCCTTCTGAGGACAGCCAAAAGGAGCAGTATCATTGGGGCCTACTCTATTCTCTGTTTTGAAGGAGCCAGGCAAACCTGAAATGGGTAGGAGGCATTTCTAATTTCACTGTAGAACAGTGTCCTAAAATGTAATCTCTAACCTCTGAGTGTGAGATCTAACCTCTAAGATCAAAAGCTTTTATTCTTTTCAGTTGGCATTCATCCTACTCAATATAATTAATGTGTTTAATACTTTCAGACTCTCAAAAATGTAAAATATCAAGGCTTTACTAGAAATACTACTTAGCAGCAGCAGCCAGAACAGTAAATTTCAATTTACCTTCAAAGTCAATTACATCAGGCCCATAAGTCTTCCTTACTTTTTACTGCAAGTCTACTGGAGAATTCACTTCATGTAAAGATTTGTTTTAAAATTCCCAAATGGCTAGTATCACAGAAGCTTAAAAATTAAGAGACTGCCAATAGGTTTTCCAGGATTCAAGCAACAGCCTGAGCTGGTGTAAATGCATCTGCATAACCTATTATGTGGTGCAGCTTCAAAACGTAGAATGAGGCATACAGAAATATGCAGAATTGAGATAATTTGGGGCAGTGATATGTTTCAGGAGGTTGTTAGAAGTGTGATATGAACTCTTAAAATTGCTTTTCTTTAAGAAATATTAAAAAGGAAAATATAGGTGGATTTGAACCCACCATTCACCCTTGTCACTACATATCCTTGTAAAAAGTTTCTATCTTTCTTGTAGGCTTCCTTCAGGTACTGGAAGGCCTCACTTAGGTCACACTGAAGCCTTCTCTTTTCCAGGCTGAACAAACCCATTTCTATCAGCCTTTCCTCAAAGCAGAGGTGCTCCATCCCTCTAATCATCTTTGTGTCCCTCCTCTGTACTCTCTCCAACAGTTCCATGTCCTGCCAGTGTTGGGATCCCAGAGCTGGATGCAGTGTTCCTGGTGGGGTCTCACCAGAGCAGAGCAGAGGGGCAGAATCCCCTCCTTCCCCTTCTGCCCACGCTGCTTTGGATGCAGCCCAGGACACGTTTGGTTCTGACGTGTGAATGCACATGGCTGGGTCATGCCCAGCCTCTCATCCACCAGCACCCCCAAGTCCTTCTCAGCATGGCTGCTCTCAGTCCCTTCATCCCCCAGGCCTGGATTGATACTGAGTGTGTCTGAACCCAGGTGCAGCACCTTGCACTTGGCCTTGTGTAGTGGTTTGGTTCAAAATATCCATTACTTACTTATTTCCTTATTTTCCTTCTGTGAGATAAGAATTAGGAAAAAGCAAACCAGGCACAAAACTTAAAAGAATATAAAGAAGTTTATTAACAGACCTAAACGAAAGAAAAAAAGTCAGACTAAACCTTCAGAACACTTCTCTGCCCCCACCTCTCTCCCTTCTCCCACTGACAACGTAAAAACACAACCCTTGAGATGCTGAGTCAGTTTACCACCTCTATAATAATCTCTTTTTTCATTTCACAGGGAGAGGAGTCTCTCTTGCTCATGCTATGGAGACATCTCCACAAGAAGTTCTCTCATGGCTTCAATGTCACAACGAGACAGCCGCCTGGGATGGTTCTCTGCTTGCATGTGAAAGGCCCTTCCCTTGACTTACAGCTTCCCCCACAACTGCTTTCGAGGGTTCAATCTTTAGCTAATGGCGTACCATTTTAAGAATGAGCTGTTCAACAACAAAGGTTCTCTTCACTTATCTCTGGGAGCATCTTCATCTCTAGGAACAGAGGTCTTCTCCTTCCCTGGGAGCAAGGGTCTTCATCACTTTCATCTCTCTCTGTTCAAGCTTCTCGTCAAATCAC
>NW_008236932.1:509691-519616 GCF_000691975.1 Corvus brachyrhynchos | reverse complement strand
CCCCGAGGCTCCGGGGTGGCTGTGTCCCGGCCGGCCCGGCCCGCACTGAGGGGCTGCGCCCGGTGTCCAGCGAGCAGAAGCGGCTGAGAGATCTCGGCCAAGATGCGCCACAGCCGACCCGGCCCCGCTGGGCCGCGCTGCGGGCCCCCAGCTACCTGTTCAAAAGCCAGAAGCAAGAGACGTTTCCCGGTTTTGTTTGTTCTTAAATGTGGATCACAGAGGCGTGTCAAGCTTCTTAAGTGGCGTTAAAAAGTTGCCAATATTCAAACTAGCCAGTTAATTGGTTCTATTGGGTCTGGAGGAAGATGCAAGCACCTCTTTGCAAAAGAATCACTTCTGTGGCTGATGGAGCCCCCCTTAACTAAAAACCCAAACTATGCTAAACAATGACACCTTGTTAAGGCGCGTGAAGTTCCCATGGACTGAATTCTGGAGCTTTTCCATATCCCTCTGGATGGCATCCTGTCTTCAGGAGTGTCACTTCATCGCTCAGCTTGGTGTCATCTGCAAATGTGCTGAGAGTTCGCTTGATCCCTTTTTCGATGTGATTAATAAAGATATTAAATAACATTGTTCCCCATACAGACCCCGGAGAGCACCACTTGTCACTGACATCCGTCGGTACTCTGAGCCACTGACCACTACCCTTGAGATGCAACCATCCTACCAATTCCTTACCCATCTAACAATCCACCCTCCAAATTCATCTCTCCAATTCAGAGAGAAGAATGTTGTGGGATGTCTGTCAAAACCTTTACAAAAATCCACATAAATTATTTCCGTAGCGCTTCCCTTTCCCATGGATGGAATCACTTCATTGTAGGCGGCCACCAGGTGGGTCAAGCAGAGCTTGCCCTTGGTGAAGCCACAATATAAGTATATCCATGCCGTATATAACAACAGCAAGTGTAATATGAGTCAGCAGTGTGGCAGCCAGGAGGGCCAGCAGTGTCCTGGGTTGCTTCACACACAGCACAGCTGGTAGGTCAAGGGAGGTGGTTGCCACACACTGCCCTGGCCCCACCTTGAGTACTGTGAGCAGGTTTGAGTGCCTCAATATTTGAGGACATTGGGTGACTGGGGGAAGCTCATGGAAAGGGAGAATGGTATCTATCTGTTAAAAGACAGGGAGCAGTAGTTAAGGAGAGTGTGAAAATCTGTATGTTGGCTATAAAAACAGTATAGAGTATATGGTATAAGTTGTAAGTGTTGGGAAGATATCTCAGTAATAAAATGGAATGGTTGGAAGATATGTAAGTGTATTGAATTATGTGGGACTGAGCATGACACAAGTGATATGGAATAAGAAAGGGAAACTAGCGTCTGGCTGGTACAGAGTTGACTTTCCCTGTAGCATCCATCATAGTGCTGTTCTTGGTACCTAGAAAGGTGCTGATAACACATCAGTGTTTCGGCTACTTCTGAGCAGTACTCCTACATCAAGGCTGTGTCTCCAACATCCCCCTGGCCCCCAAAAGCCAGGAGGCTGGGGGTGTGAGCAAGAAAGGGAGGGTACATAACCAGGACAGCTGACCCAAACTGACCAAAGCAATATTCCATACTATATGACATCTGCTCAGCAATAAAAACTAGGAGTCTGAGGAGGAAGGAGCAGCAGAGACAAGGTGTGATGAACTGATAGTGACCACAATTCCCTATCATCGTGTGCACTGTGCAAGAGGAAGAGCTAAAAGATTCAGCAGTAAAGTTGAGCCTTGGAAGAAGAAAGGGATGATGGGAAAGGATTTGAACATATGATTTCATTTCTCATTATCCAATTCTGATTTGATTGGTAATAAATTAAGTTCCAAATATTGAGTCTGTTTTGCCAATGCTGTTAATAGTTGAATAATCTTTCTTCCCTGGGCCAGTTGAGGAGGGAGAGTGATAGAGCAATTAGGTGGGCACCCAGTGTCCAGCAAGGTCAACCCGCAGTCCTCATGGGGAATTCCTGAGGGAACTGGCATTATTTAGCCTGGTGAATAGAGGAGAGGTCTTATCATTTCTCTCAGAGGAGAGATCTTACCATTTTCTAAGCCTACTTCAAAGGACGTTGTAGAGAAGTTTCAGTCTCTTCTCCCAAGCAACAAGTGATAGTACAAGAGAAAACGGCTTCAAGCTGTGCCAGAGGAGGTTTAGGTTAGATTTTAGGAAAAAAGTCTTCATTGAAAGGTTGTCAAGCACTAGGACAGGCTGCCCAGGCAAGTCACTATCCCTGGAGGCATTTAATAGGCCTTGTACATGTGGCCCGGGCCTTGAGGACGCGGTCTAGTGATGGCCTTGACAACATTAACAGCTGGACTCAAATCCTAAAGGTCTTTTCCAAACTAAAAAAATTATATAAAAGACATAATTTCTGCTCTCTTATGATCTAAAATATTGATATGAAATGGCAGTATGTTTTATTTAGGAAAAATAGCACAGATGATGAACACTTCTTTTAATGCCACATCCTAAGAAAACTGTTTCATGTTTACATCAAGGGGAAGGTAATCTAAAATGCCATATTCCAGGAAATATATTTCAACCAAAAGCAGTTGCTACATCATCGATCAAGCCAATGGCACTGAATTTAAAAATAACACAGACATGGATACATCTTTGGGAGACAGCAAAGCACTATTACTTCTTCTGTCACATTTAACTGCTACTACAATTATAAAATATGTGTTCCTTAAAAAAAAATTATAGAGACAACATGAAGCAATAGGGAGTTTTCATGTTTCATTTTCAAAGGAACATTCTCTGATGGAAACACACCACTTTCATTAAAGTAAGTGGGAGTTAATCACAGAAGAGTGAAGGAAAGTACACAGACATAAATATACTAAGGTGGATATCTCCTGACAATGCCCTGGTGTAGTTCATTCTTAAATTTGAGCGACACCTGTTAATTTTCCCAGAAATGGAGTAACTTCAAACTCGGAGTTCAGTGTGGTTATAGTGCTGTCAGTGTGTGTAGTCCTACACACCACAAAGGAAAATCTCAAGAAACATGTAATACAAGAAATAATTCTCTGTGCCAAAGTGTGCCAGAACTGTAGCTTGAACTAAAGCCAGAACTTTATTTGTTGAGTATCCCCAAAGATTTCAGTTCCTCAGAAGGGTAGCAATTCAAGGGCACTAGAATCAAGACTTCAATTAAAAAAATTGGCGTGTTTACAGAATGGAAATGAGGGAAAAATAGTAGCTTCTAGTCTCAGATTTTTTCTTTTGCCTTATTTACAACATTTTGCATTCTGCCTGTTCCATGGTGAGCAAATTTAGTAAGCTTAATTAAGAAGTAAAAAGAGAACTGATAAAATAATAAATTAAGATGTGAAGAGCTACTGAATAGAAAGTCTCCTTTTTCTTACTGAGTTTTCCTGTTCTTACTGACAAAATGCATGAGCTGAAATTCAAGCCCCTCGTGCACTGAAAAAGTATTTGTCACCTGTCCTCTAGATTTATCTCAATACTAGCTCCATCATTTTTCAAAACATATGTCAATCCCAGAGTAGCTCCCTAGAGGAAAAAAGTAAGTATGTTATCTTTTCCAGTGACCCAATTTTGACAAATTACTGATATATTTTTTGCTTACGAAGAACATACTTTTAACTTGACAAAGAACATACTTTAACTTGAATTCTGTAGCTGGTCTTCTGGCACCCTTCAGTTTGTCAAGTAACTATTTTTGCAGTGCACATTTTCAAATGTAAATTATTGGAATTTGTTTAGCATTGATGTTAACATTACTATCCCAAATTATTTAAATGGACATTCATGTATTATCATTCTCACAGCTTCACCTCTAGGAAATATTACATCTGCAAGCTATTTCATATTTTGCTCTGAGATTATTAGATAGATCCAAAATGATCCATATTTCTTCAGTGCATAACCACTAGACATGTTCTCAAAAAGGATATTGAAAGATCAAGGGGCAACATGACAAAAAAATGCAGGATATAAAAAAGATGTCACAAAAATAAATTGAAGACTGAAAATTTTTCTCAGAAGAAAGGCAAGTAAAAAGAGATATTATTTGACTTTAAAGAATAGCAGATTAAATGCATTTCAAGATGTCAGCATGTAGAATTAATTTGACAGATAGTGGGGGGGTTAATGTCTTTATTGTTCTGGCAAGTAGAAAATATTGTTAATATTTCCCCAGGCATTTTCAAGACCCATCCTTGTTACTTATAGGTAATTGTGATGCAAATGAGGTTGGTATTTTATTTTACTGAGTGGCAGTAAAGAAAAAAACTTTAATATCCTTTAAAGAGGAGGACATCTAACTGCCTGGTCAGTATGTAAGACAAATAGAAAGAATAGCTATATACTTTTCCTGCATAAAAGCTCTGAGGAACTCCTTGTGCATTTTTCACAAGAAGGGTTGTAGGCCTGTAATTTATTATTTATAAATTGAACTAAGCCAAAACCAGAGGACAGTTGCTGTTTTTAGTGAGACATGAAAAAAATTACAAAATACATCAAATATAAACAGCCATACAAGTGCTTCAAGCAAAGAATGGATACATGAAAACTTTGAAATAAAATGCAACACAGGGAGTGAATTAAGATCCATAACATCAAGATTTATATGGGACTGTCAGTCTAGAGTATCTATCTATCAACAGCTGCATAGACATTTTTATTACATAGAAGTTTTAATTAGAGGATTCATTAAAGAGTTAAATTACTAAATATAAAAAAACCACTGAAAATGTACATAAGATAGAATAAGCATCATGATATTACTGTTGGTACACATAATGAACTGTCAACTAATATGATAACAGGATAGCAGAGAATATTTAAGATAATCATAGGAAACTGGTTTATAAAATATAGAGTTACTCCAGATAGTCAACAAACGTCTGCTGAAACTCTGCTACTTTTCAGGAGATGACTGAACTGTTGATGCCATGAACTTTCTAACATTCTTCATAAAGAAGTCAAATTTCTATTGTAAATGTAGCAGCAATTTTTCCTGTGTAGAAAAAGGGATACTATACTTACCTTTATATCATATTTAATCTAATAAACACTCTTTAGATGTATGTTAAAAGCTGCATTTTAAAAGCATTCCAAATTATGTAAAAAGAGAGGCTGTCACATGCTGCAGGAGGTTTTGCAGTGTTTAAGTGAATGCTACTGTAAATGGTCCACAGACAACTGAGAAGCAGATCTGTGTTTCATGCTATATGGATGTCTGGAATTAATGTAGTCAGTGGTTTAGACATCTTCTTGCAATCAGGGCAGGTAATATTTAGGTCTTGGAGGAAGCAAACATTTCCCAATATGTGTAAGTAATACTACCAGCAGGAACAAAATGTGACTTGCAGCAACTCGTTGCTTTCAAACATAGAAACAACCAAAGTATTTTTCATCCAAATTTATTGTGTGATGTAGAGAGGCAGAGAAGAAAGAGGCCATGCAGGAGTAAGCCTGCATCTGGCTTTCAGTCTGGCTCCCCAGGGAGGAAAAGTAGTGAATCTACTGTCACCATACACTCCACAGACAAACTGTACCTCACACTTCCAGTACTACACAAACTTGCAGATACTTTAAGTCACATTCTCTACAGTTGTTAAACCATTGAAAAAAATCCCTCACAGATGGCATATCTAAAGTCAAATTCCAAACCCTAAACTAAGATGAACCAGAAATTAGAGCAAACAACTTCTCACATATTTATCTGTATATAAATACATATACATTGCAGGTTCATCAAACCCAGAAAAACATTTTGTCACTGGATCACTGTATAGTTTGTCACACCTTTCCTGGAAGATCCCTTTCATTTCCATAACTGTCAAATATTAAGTGGTTGTGACAGAGATAAAATTGCTCTAAATATTTTTTGTTGACTGGACACCTGGGATACTTACTGTATCAATACAACTTTCTCATTTAATTTTGTCAAGAAGGGGATATATAAGGAAGAACATAAAAAAATTAACCAAAATAATTTTACCTAGTCCTCACTAATACTTTAGAAGTCTGTCAAGATATACCATGAGGACACATGCGCTGGTGGGAGGGGAGGGAGGAGGTAGTAAAGTGGAAGAGAATTCAGGCAATTGCAACAACATTATAGGAGGTATTTCCTAAAGCACTCTTAATGAAAACCCATCTGACACAGATACATATATAGGTGTTTAAGGAAGCTATTTACATCATCCTGGGTAAGAGGACTTTAATACATCTCAACATGAACATGCCAATTTCAAGGTTTTTGCTTGCACTCATTTTTGTTTTTACTTTGAGAACAGAAAAAAATGCGCTCAATTTCACAAAGTCACTATTAGCAACTAGTAAGAAAAGTCCTAGAGAAAAGCTCTTCTATGCACATTCCAGTTGATTTTGCTTGATATCACAGTTCAAGAAATAAATGAGTGAAGTTCTGGTAGCAGTGGAACTCCTTTGCCTGAAGGACTTGGAACACTCAGCAGGATTTAGAAAATTCATCAGAAGTATCCTGAGATCTGTAAAGATAAGAGATAAGAACGTAAGCCTATTTGATTAAATATTTAAATCTTAACAGATGTCTACTTCTTCACACAGAAATCTTAATCCCTGATCCATGGGATATTTGAAAGTGGCATCATGCTGATTTATATCAAATATTTAATTATCCGGACATGGAGAATGACTTTGTAGATAGCAGCTGGGTCTGCCTTCTGTGTGGTCCTAATGAACTGGCTGTATATTGGTATAAAACAGAAAAGCACCAACATAACAGACATGTCAGATTTACCCACTTACTGTTCCACTTCAAGGGCCAGTCTCATGATTGTTAACACTGCATATACACCTCAGTTTCTGCCTGAATTTTAGTATGGATCAAACAATTTATTCCCAGTCTTTCATGTGCTTCTCAAGAAATCAGATAATTCATTCTGGTTCCAATTTCTGCAGACTGGGTATGCAGAGGCCGATGGGTCTCTGCCATCTCAAGGGACCACAACACTGCACCTCACAACAAAGACTACATAAATATTATTTTTATATACTATACCTCCCATGTGATCAGACTATCATATCAGAAGACAAAGTTGGCTTCAGATCTCTTCTGACAGAAAAAATAGTTGGATCTTTATTCCTTACATCTTGCTTGGTCTATTCCAATGCAACTCCAGTATTTCACTTCCAGTCACATAGACATTCAAATACTGCCTGTTCAAATTCCTTCTCCCTAATCAATTTGATAAAATTTGATAAAAACTAGAAGAGCTTTTAAATAATCACAACTACTTCTTGGCTGTTAAAGTTTGTATTTGGGTTTTGGTTTTGGCCTTTTTTAACCAATAGTTATGCAGCAGTACTAACAGTTTGTCTTTTTGCCATCTGTTATTTTCATTAACTGGTGTGTTAGGTTTCATTCTACTTGTTAAATAAATAATAAGGAAAAATTTAAACGCAAAGTTCAGAATTCCATCATCCAGCATTTTTAATTTTATGTAAACTCTCTCTCTCTTAATTTGTCATTGTTACCTTCAAATGAACTACTCCTCTAGTACCTTTGTCCAGTTAACCCAGATACAGAAAATAACCCCAACTTTCACCACTACACCAAAGTGCTTATTAATATTTGTTGCATGCAAAGACTTTAGCTATCACAAAGTTGCAGAACTGTTTAGTTGGATGGGAACTCTGGATACCATCTCATCCAGCTACCCTGCTTAAGAAGCATCAGCCAAAGCAGGTTCCCCAGGATCATGTGCAGTCAGGTTTTGAGTATTTCCAAAGATGGATATTTCACAATCTCTCTGAGTGTACAATTTGGGCTAGAATAGAGGTTTTTTTCTTCAGAGTAACTCATATGGTTCCATGTATTTCAGCACATGTAGCTAAAAAATCAAAAATTCCTGTTATACAAAAATTACTGCATATTTGATAATTTAATCATGCGACATGAAGGAATGGTAATAAGACAAGACCTGTTGTCACTTGTATATATAAGTGGAAGAACTAAGAAATTCTCCCACTGAAACTTCTGTATAAGCATACTGTATAAAATCTTGAAAGTATCAGATACAAACTGTAGCTCGGTAATTGAGCAGATGCCTCTAGACAAATTAAGAATCATGTCTATCTCCGTATATCAGGTTTACCTCAATAAATACTTTCTTCACCAGTTTATTTACGAGATGCTGTATTACAATTATATCCTGAATATTTACCCTGACATATCGACATTGCCAATTTCTGATACTGTTCTAAAGCACAAAATCAGCGTACTTCTGCTAAAGGTGACTTTGTCTTACCAATTATGCATGATACTTTCATACAATCTAATTATTAAATAATTTCAATCTAACATTATGTCTTTAGTCTCCAGCTACTTGCAATGCTCAGACAACTACTGGATGTATCTGGAAGATGGCAGTTCATCTTTTCAGGAATTAAAAGTTTGCTTTCATTCTTTAGAGAGCAACCGCAACAAAGAATCTTTTGAACACCTGTAATGCCAAAACCTTGAAAAGTCTGTTTGCAACTCAAACCACCACCCTTTAGCTGTGGTCTTGGGAGAGCCAGAGCACCCAATCATTTACTGAACATGAAAACAATTCCGAAGAGATATCACCTTTTTCTGACTTGAAGGGTATCATCAACAATCTTCCTTAGCTTAGGATCTCAGTTCAACATGAATCTTTACCATTTCAGAAGAAAAAACCCTCTAATCCAAATTCAGCGCTACATTTACCACAGTGATATTGCTCCTCTTTCAGAACTATCAAACAGTTGGCTTTTAGTAGCAAAAACTAAGCTTGCATTTACCTACAAAATAGTATGTAATCGTATCTAATTACAGATGGACTCATTCTACGTGTCCAGAGCCCAGTGACCTGAAAGACACATCCATTTATGCCCTAGTTCTACCTCAAGTGAATTTATCTCTACAGAAGTCTGACCTGGCTCCAGACTTAAAACCTGAGTTATTCTGGGCGAGCCAAGCCTGTAGACTCTGGAAGTATTATCTCATACTTAAATCTAGGTGTAGCTTTGGCTGGTCCACTGTAGTGAACACTGGAGTTTCACCTCGCTCATCTAGATTTCCAAGGGAAAGGAAGAATGGCATCCACATGGCAGTACAGACAGTATAAAGGTGTTGATGTCATGCTTTGGAGGAATCCATCTCACTTTCTTCCACTTGGGGTAGACAAAACTTTATCAACCATTTTTGTCACTTCAGGGATGCTGCTGTCTTACTCTCTTCTTCCTCTGTAACAGCAACACTGCAGAGCAGGTGCAAAAAGTTTCAGCCTCTTTGGTCAGTCTCCAAGTTAAATGCTTAGTTCAGGTCTTGTAGCTGGTCTGGGAGAGTGCTTAGCCTGAGTACATATACCCTGATTACTAACCTGCACATGGAGCTATACAGCATCTGGACTGGCACTGGCTCACTTCCAGGAAGCTTGAGGACAGTGAAAGTGACGTCTAGCTGTACATCTGTATATTTACAGAAATAGGTACAAGTTGGCAATTAAAAGTCTGCCTAATTATTAATGATATTAGCAGATTAGGATTCTCATCCAGTCTTTTGATCAAGCCTAAAATCTACAAGCAGTGTTACTGGGTGTATTCCAGGATGAAAGGATAAATCTTTGACTAAAAAGAACATTAAGCAAAGACAAAAAGTACTGCAATTGACAGCATGGGACTGGGTTTGGGTATTGTGACTGACCATGGGTAAGCAGACTGTCCTACTTTCCTTGAAACAGGTCAAATTTTATTCTACTTCATGCTTGCCTGGTTCAGTTGATTGTCCTTCACTGAAACAAGCCAACTAATTCTATTCCTGGCCAACATTAAACAGCAGCTGGCTTAGCTTCTTCAAACTCTCTAAGTGAGGATCACCTGTCTCCAGCAAGGTTAGACTAGTATCCCTTGGAATTTAATAACATGTTCCTTAGAAGCTGCTGGTTCACACCATAATCCT
>NW_008236932.1:490352-509268 GCF_000691975.1 Corvus brachyrhynchos | reverse complement strand
GCCCCCCCCCCCCCCCAGCCACCCCAAAATCTTCCTACTGCACTGGCAATGAGATTACTTCGTCTGGGGTATTGTGGCATCTTTGTCTACTTTACAGACTGTACAAATTCACCTATTCAAGGGCAGTTGTCAGCTGGGAAAATGTAATTTATATAAGCAAATTTAGTGCTCCATTAACAGAACAAAGCAGCAATAATTGAGTCAAAGTTCCAGCTGAGAGGCAACAAAACCAGGAAAACAAGAATGCAAGCTTTTAGTGGAGAATGTCTGCTAATACAGTAAAATTATGTTTCTTGCTTTCGCCCAGGAACCAGCTATTGTCAGAGAATTAAAGTGACAAAATCAAAGATAAATGGGTCCTCTGAAGAACTCGTGATCTCCTTTCTAAAGAAACATTAGTGTGTATTGTTCAATAAAATAAACACACAAATAAAACCTCACACATTATGTTCTCTTACAGCTTCTGATATGTATTATTCTTTTAAAAAGTAGAAAAAACCCATGGCATAATAATATCCTAAAATAGAACTCAGTAACAGACGTATAGGCACTATATAAATAATTGCAAATTAACTCAAGATCTAAGCCTTTAACCATAAATGAGATACCTAAATTGGTTTACTGGCCCTTACGGAGTTCAACATATAGAAAAAGTCTAGATTTACTACAAGGCAACTTGTAATTTAACTATCTACAGGATTTTAAAAGCTTCTCAGAGTATGTTTATACTACAGACAACACACACTGCAGCTTATGTAGAGATTTGTGAGCTGGCTTTAAATTGGCATCCATTAGTGATCCAGTGTGTACTGCAAAGCCAGCAGAGGAGGGTGGATGAATATTTTATTGGTCATGCCAGATTTCTTTATAAAATTCTGTATAGTTTTGTTGTTCAAATTTTGTCATTTATTTTCAACAGATTCCCCCCAAATGAAATGCTTGTTTTCCTACTGATTTTGGTTTAAACAAAAGTTTGCAGATAACCTTCTGTAGCTATCAAGGAAGATGTCCCCATCTGACTTGGGGACTGACTTGTCCCCATCTGTCCCCATTATTTTCTGACTACCTCAGATCTTTTTCCAACAAAGTATGTAGATAATCTTCTGTCGATATAAAGTCATCTCCGAGTGATCTGATACACATTAGAAGAACCTTTGATTTGATAAATATGAGTGGAAAAATTCTAGGGTGAATTAGAACATTCACAACATACTAAAGTGATCACAGTGACTCATGTAAGGAGGACTTAATACCATCTCAGAACTTGAGTTTCCAAGAAATAATGAGACTCTCCTCCTAGCAATTATTAACTGGTATTAGCAAGAGAGTGTAGAACAAAACAAGATTTGTGCTTACACTAATTGTTTTCCCAAATAGCAGAAATGACCACTGGAAGAACAAGAAAATTTAGTTAACAATCCCAGGAATATGCAGCAACTATCCTTAGCGTGTATTTTATGGGTAGTCATTTCTACCTGCTGTCAGATTAAAACTAAACATGTGGGAAATTAGCAACACTGGCATTTCAGGCTATTTAGGATGAAGGAGAAATGACACCCTAGAGCAGCTAGGACATGCATCTATTGCCTGTTCTTCCTGTAGCAAATGTGACAGATGAACAAAATGTTTGCAGCTGCAGGTTGGAAAGAGGTCCTACATATGAGTGATTTAGTGTCAGGATTGGTAAATAGACTTACTCAGTTGGGCCAAACCTGGCAATTATAACCAAAAACCATTCCAGTTAATTGTAGGGAATATTTTGCAAACAACAGTTATCCATAGCCTTAATATGGCTTGGCTGGCAATACAGAGTTGTGGGACAGAGTTCACAGGACTCCAAATAGCTGCAAGCTATTCAACAGCAGGATCTCAACAAAATGTTAAGAGGCAGTACAAGATAGGAAGCATCATAATACAGAACAAGATATTTTGCTACTAAGCTGTGAGTGGGAGAGTTACTGTTTTATATTTTGTATTAATGTTAATTAATAATGTCTAAATACCACTTCTAGACATAAACCCTAGAAAACATACAGGAAATACTTTGAAACTGTATTCCTAGATCCAGGAAATCCCTAGTCCTCATTGCATACCTGCACACAGCCTGAAATTAAATGAAACATAGAAGAAATAGTATTGAGAGAAACTAAATTTAGAAGCCATGAAGGGAGACATGCTTGTTTATAGCTAATGGTCCCTGATTAATGCCAGCTGGTGGCTTGCTTCCCTGCTTCAGAGTTTTGCGGTGCAATGTACCATACGCTTACGTGACTGACTGCCCACAGGCAGGGCCAACCTGTTTGATGCAGAAGAAGAGCCATCAAGAACACTAGGGCTCTGAGAAGGCAGACAGAGCTGAGAGTGTCCTGTGGATACAGCCAGAACATAGGGATGAGGTTCCTGTGTGCAGCAACAGTGAGAGAATTAGCGTGGGAAGTACACTCTGTTTCTTTTGCTGCTTTTCTGGTTTTGTTTACTGTGTGTTCTGGTATGTAGCAATGGGTTGTCACTTGGCATGTTCTTAGCCTTCCCTGCTTGTTGCTTTTGAGTTTTTCCATCTTTAGTTACCACTCTCCCATACCCATGGAATACTGGATTGGTGGTGGATTCCCCAAGATACAGAATTTACTGAACTGCCCTTTTTAATATACCACACTCATGTTTATTCCTTCATTTACTCAACAGAGGTCTGAAGCAGAAATGAGCAGTACGCCAGAGTTCTCTATAATCTATCCTAATGCACATGCAACAGCTGCAAGAACACAATGTAATGCACTTTTAATCTTTTAATCACTTGTAGTCTTTTAATCTTTCTTTCCATCAAATCTAGTTTGCAGGTTTTTTGTTCATTAATGTCTATATTATTTCTGCACATAAAAAGAGGATGGGATCCACAAATTACAAGATTTTCAGGACATAGTCAAATACAGTTTATAGCTGGACTTTACCTAGAGCAGTGTGGATTCTCCCCCACAGGTAAATATTTAGTATAATTAATGACACATTTTAAGTTGTTTTTTAAATCATCCTATCTAGATATTGTCTATAAAGTAATTATTAAAATATTTTATCTGAGAATCATAGAAAAGCTATCTTTTTGATTTTCTTAATTGAAAATATTTCATCCTCTCCCTTTATCTTAGTAATTTCCTTAATAAAGACATCTGCTAGTAAGGAAAAAATATCTCTGATTATATTATAAGCTTCAATTGTTCTTTCCCCTTGAGTGTAGTAGCACTAATGGTGTACATTGCCAACTTACAGGAAAAGGCTTGTATTCCATTTATGCATCTTTACATTCAAAAGAAAGAAGGGCATACTTTCATGTTGTTGCTGGTCCTCATGGAAGTGGGGAAACCTGGATATGATAGTTCAGGGTTCTATGTCTGTGTTTGAAAGAGATTACTAACTTTGCTAGTATTGTTATTATCATTGTTTTGGCTGTGCCTGTTCTCTGGTGAATCACCAGGTCATCAGAGAGGCCAAATAACTTTGCTATCAAGCTTTTAAAAGTCAATAAAAAACTCTAGGAATTGCCATCTTCTCTCTGACTTTTTTAGAAGGAAAATATCTTCAGTATCACTGCATGCAGCTGCATTGTGCACCACAGATGATTAATTGAGTCAAAACAAGGTATTTTTCCCATGAATATGTTTGTTCTAAAATACCAAGGACCGCACGTGGAAAATTAATGACACGTCTTTTCAGGGAGTCATAGTTTCTGATCACAGTAGTGCCTTTAGGTCAACTTCATCTCATTTGCATGAATCTTCCTTATATTCCCAATGCATGTTGTGAGTATGAGAAGAGAGGGGGAAAAAAGACTCTATTATTTTTTCTCAGTCAACTCCAGAGGTTAGAAAAACACTAAAAACAGTCATCAGTCATTGTCTTTAGGACAGATGATACTCTTGCATGCAGTCCTTATTCTCCAAACATGGTTACAGACATACCTGTTATGAAAAGATCAGCTTCTTATGTTCCCTCCTTTTGGGCATAGCACAAGTCTGATTGTAACTGATCAGATGAAGTACTAATCATTTGAGGGTAATTGTGAACAGCAGCAGACTTTTTAGTAGTTCTCAACACCAAAATTTCATAGCTTGCTGTATTTATCATACTACATATAATACTAGATTTTGAGACTGAATAAAAACAGAGAAGAAAACAAAAATCCTGCTCTTCAGCATCCCTGAGCAAGCTTTGCATGTCAAGTCATTGGGAATCATAGTTACTAATTCATTCAGCATCAGCCGGCAAAACCAGGGACAAAGAACAAGAACAGCTACATGATTCTACCCCCACAGCATAAGCTAACAAAGATAATGGGCCATGGCATTCCTCTCATCCCTTGTCTGAAACAGTAAAGACTACACTACCTGACAGGAATGATCAGGGAGCAAATGCTTCCATTGCTTAGATAATTGCAATAAAGGTATAAGAAAAAGCTCTCACTTGCAGGTTATATCTAGGGCCTTCATGAGTCTCTGAGACAGAGGCTGGTATTTTGAGTCTCAAATACAGTATCTGCTCTGAAACAAAGTGTTTTAGAGGTTCATCCATACCCGAAGAGTGATAATGGGGAGCA
The DNA here is from genome assembly GCF_000691975.1 of Corvus brachyrhynchos. Taxonomy (NCBI): domain Eukaryota; kingdom Metazoa; phylum Chordata; class Aves; order Passeriformes; family Corvidae; genus Corvus; species Corvus brachyrhynchos. Next base: position 504,680 of record NW_008236932.1, on the reverse strand, counting down.
AAATGAGCCTTGGATATTTGAACAAGGCTCACGACACTTTATATTTACTCTCCATGTCTAAGAAGCATGGAACAGATTCAGCGGCTGGTTCACTGCTTGTGAGGAGCTGTATTTGTAAGAAAATGTCACAATAGCTATTTGTTTTCTCTAAAATAACAGAATAGAACTGGAGCACAGACAATGAGACAGACTTGGTCAAACTCCTGGGTTCAAAACAGTAACTCAGTGTAAAGATCAGTTGGTCCCACTTGCTTATAATCCAGACAACAAATAGGGTGAAAACAGAAAGCAATGAAACCTGAAGACTATACATAACACTAAGTAAAATCCTCTTCAGGGAAACAGTAGTGAAAAGAATGCTTTCATTCTGCACTGGTTAATAACTACCAGTTGTCTTGTCATATGCTCTGGGCACAGGAAATAAGTGAGATCATCACGCTTGGATGCTTCACATATACTGTGCAGAAAATGTTAATTAATCTGAGAAAATATATATGTCATTTAGAAATGCAGTTAGACATTCTCAAAATAAGTCATTTCCATATGTTCACCTGTGGCACAAATTACTTTCTAAAAAAAAAAATACCAAAACATTGCTGCATCACTGATTTATTGTGGAATTTATTTGTACCAGTGAAAAATAGCTCAAAAAATAATTTTCGTACTCTTGGAGAAGAAAAATAGGCCTTTGCTGGACACAGGTCTAAATATTAGTCAAATACAGTCTTTCATCTTTGAAATTCAATCCTTCATGTGAAACCTACAAAACAGACAGATCCTACATATTAACTAAAGCAACTTTTACATTGCCAACTGACAGTCACCCTTTCCCAGATTCCAGTTTTATTTTTCACCTCTGTCAGATTCAACATAAGAACTTCTCTTTCTACAATATATAAAGAAATCTCGGTAACACCCATTTCAGGTGCTTGTCTCCACCTCTTTGCAATCCCGCTGGCTAGTCTTACAGAAGCTTCTTAGAGAAGACAGTTCACCTATTTCTACCTCAAGGTTCAAGATTCTCTAGTCCTCCCTTCAGCACCAATTACTGAAAGTGAAGTCTGTGCCAGCAAGATTCATTTCACTTTCATGCTTTTCCTTCCTTACTGCCACAGAGTTCAACAGACAAATTCATAGAGGAGCAACCACTACTAATCCTCAGCTAGTATCCAGGCAAGCGTGGTGCTTTACCATACTTCTGTCAGTTGTTCTTAGCTCATATTTTTCCAGAAACATATTTTTCAGCTGTATAAGAACATACAGGCACATGGGCCACCTGTAAGGTATAGAAAACATAAAAAAGTACAAACAGGAAGTGTGTCAAGGGAATTATATGGAAATAAATCTACAAAAGTCAGTGTTTCTGACAGAGACACATTCCAATTATGTTCAAGATAAGGTGAATAGAGCACATCAAAAAAAGGGGTGTCAAATATAAGTTTAGTCCACAGTTTGTGAAAGATGAGGATTTCTCTCTTAATTTCTGAAACTTATCTGTATTCTTATATCCAAAGACACAGGTGGGGATTTTTTGGGGTCCTTATAGTCACTTAGAAGTTGATGCTAACCTTGCATAAGCAGCCTTGCAATAGGGGATGCGTTGCAAGTATAACAGCTCCACTGAGCAGTCCTTTTCTGAAAAAAGTTATAGCATCTTTTGCTATCTGCTGTTGGCACTTGGAACAACACCAAAGCACTTACCCATGATTCATTCAAGTGCCCTTCCAAATTGTATTAAGTTTAAGGTAATTGGCTTCCATAAATTTAGAGAAATGGAAATACATGTCTTAATTCAGATTCCATTTGTTTTAAACCAATTTGGTTCCATTTTATCAAAAGGAGTAGCACCAAGATTATAAATTTCAGTATGGTCTATTGTGTAAATCCCGGTTATAAATGCCCAGTTCTACTTATGATAATGCCCTGTTAGCATATTATAATATAGATGTGTTCAAAAGTCAGTATTTTTCATACTGATGTTTAAATCACACTGTTTTAAACCATGACAGGATGTGTTTGCAGCTGTGAGGCAACTAGAGAGCAATCATTAAAACCACTGTGAAAAGATGGTGTGATCAGAGGACAATCCTTGAGTGAGGCTATTTAAGTATCCTTCTATTACCTATGTTTGGGATAGCACTTAATCTATCTATGGCACATTTAAGTTTCCCACCCCTAAAATTACCTGAAGTAATCAAAGCACTATGTATGTAATTTTAACAGGTACAATATCTTCTACTAGATATTACTGCAGTAAGCAAACTTTAGAATGGACAGATTTTTTGATTGAAAATTTATCTAGTCCCCTGTTTTGCTGCAAACAGTATTCAAACAGAAATCTAAAATTCCCTTAATCTCAAAATGCATGCAACTTCAAAAATCTTATTTTGGAAATAAGCTTTGAAGTACAATTTGTTGAATTCTGAATCATATCAATGATGAGTAATGCACAGACATGACAACTTGGGTATGAGCTATAAATTTCACATCAATTTCTATGTCCATTTTCTCTGTTATGCTTGATGTTGCTAAACTTTTGTTAGCACCAGGCCTGCGCATATGAATTTTAGAGATTTTCTTACATCACAGCTTTTCTTAAAGCTTTGAGTTTTATAGATTTTTTTGTGGATTATGTAAAAGGCTGAGTGAAAAGAAAAAAAACAAAAACTCTCCCACAATGAAAGACTTCTTAACACGATTTTCTCTTGAGAGATTGCCCTAATTTGTTCAGATAATGCTTTCACTTCTGTTTTACAGAGTAATTCAGTGTGATTAGTACAAATCTCCAGTTAAGACCTGAAATCCCTACTTGTATAACCAAGCATATCAAATACTTATCTCTTGAGGAAAAATGCTTTATCACATTCTTCCTTCCTGCTAATACCTCAGAAATGCCCTTGCTTTTATTAAATTCAGTAGATTCCTTAGCTTTATAGCAACTCATATCAAACTCCAATATTTACTTAGAAGCACTGACTTGCTTACTATGGGAGTGTTTAGTGTCTTCTAAACATGAAATTAATTATATTTGGGTTGTCTTAGAAAAGAATACATGAGTGGAAAATATCTATTTTTTTATTATAATTACACTTCTCATTATTCCCAGACTTTAAATAATCACCTGAATAAAAGATGCATAGCTGAGTTTTTTTGTATATTCTAATTTATATTAGAAAAAAAAAATCCTCTTTTTCTACCAGGAATAAATTTTACTTTGATATTTCTGATGAAAATGATGCTAGTACATTAAAGCTAAAGCTTCTCCAATATAATGGTAACTTCAAGAAAAAAATGTTCTGTGTTTCTCAAAGGCAGCTTTACTTACCATAAAATAAGAAGGTTTCATTGCATGTATGGAGATAGAAAACATTCAAAAATATTTATGTGAAATAACAGTAAACAAAAGAGGACTCCTTTAGAAAATAGAAGTGACATAAAGAGAAATTGCTTAATACTTGGAGTGCAATTTTTGATTTGTCAGTAGGAGCTGAAGGCAGCAACTTCCTAAAAGGAAAGAAAATCTATGTGTGCTTACTTTCAAAATTTATCCAAAGACAACCTGACTTAGAATATTCTCCTTATTTAATTAGAAATCTGAACTTCACATGCCAAGATCTGCTGGAATTTGGGGTGACAAGGAATTGACCACCTGTGCTGAATGCTGCTTCTTTGAGGACAGAAAGTGAAAACCTCAGCATCACTGTTAGAAATATGCCTATATATAGTGCACTGATCCAATTCCTGTGATGCATCCTTAATAGCCAAGTTCATTACTCTGCACATTATCTGAACTTGTTGTCAGAGTCTATTTATTTCTTACTTACTTCTTTAGATTAAAAACCTATACCAGGAAAAGTAATCCACAATGTATGTGTACTTGATGATAAGTTTGATGGTCTATATCACATGCATTCTAACAGACCACTCTTCCTTCAGTGCTTGTCATACACTCTGTTTTTGGTTTTACAACATTTCAAACTTAAAACTATTATTATCGTAAGTCTTATACATCTTGTTAAAGAACACAATGTAGAAGAAAATATGGTAAAATAAGATTGCTCAAAGCAATCTTTATTGTTTTTATAATCATAATAATTAAATCATTTCTGTAGGCATAAATTTTTTTTGCACGCGTCGAAAATAATAAAAATAATTTTTTTAAAAAAGCTTCAACAAGCTTTCTTTATGATATAAGAATATTGACTTCTTTTAGGGGATAGGCTATCAAGAATATAGATGCAATGTAGTTAATAACTCACAAGAATACAGAGCTGGGAGATGAAGAATTGTGTAAGATTGTCTATTCCATCTCACTACACTGAGACAAAAGCTAGGGTACCCAGATGATCCTTAACAGATATTTTCTAGTGTATTTCAAAAAAAAGAAGATATTTCCTCAGACCTTTTAGATACCTCACTCTGACCTTTCATTAACTACAATATCAGAAAGGCATCCTTAACATACCACCTTTTCATAGGACTGGCCTTCTTTTCTGACTCCTGTTGCTTGAAATTCTTTTCATTTCACACTGCATAGAGCATCCAGATTGTTTAGGGCTTTTTTGTTTTCATGGGTTTTGGTTTTAAATTCTTAGATATTCCTTTCCCAAGTAATCTTTCTCTTCATTAGCCCTCCTTTTAAAAATTTTTAAAAATTCTAGGTACACTTTACACCAATCTGTGTTGGCTTTCTTCTTTATTTTTGATATGATGGCTAAGTAGATTAAAACATCATGGTGATACCAGCGACTAAAAAAAACCACCCCAGAAGATTTTGCCAAAACCAGCTGTTTTGCAAAAATCTGGTGATGGAGGAAGAAGTATTTTGTTTGATCCTGTACAACGCCTGACTGAGCACGCTGCTATTGATGGCTTGGAAGGCTATATTTTCATTAGCTTAAATAGCCTGAGCTAATAAAAAATCAGTGGTCTATTTTATTCGAGTTTTTAAAATAAAATTGAGTTATAATTAGTTCTAGGTAAAGATCCAGAATATTGGCTCCAGTGGTTCCAAAGTCTTTATTTGATTTGGTGATTCCCAGGTCTCTTTATCCAGTCTGACACAACTTCGTGTTTGGGCTCCTCAGCAAGGGAAAAGGCCACAAGAGACATGCCTGGACTCGACTTACCCCATAATATCTCTTAGATGGTGCAACAAAAATCACAAACATAGACTGAAAAAATGTTGCTTTTATAGGACAGGCACTATCATAAGATTAAATATTATTGAATTAAGTTCTGAAGTTTTATTCAGTAATGTCCAAATCTCACTGCATAATTATATAAAAGAAAAGTGCTGATTCCTCAGCTCTCTATATTGAGAGTGACCTAAATTTTATATTCAAAAACTTTTTGATTGCATGCAGATGGCAAAGATGAATAAAGTCAGCATTTCAAATGAAAAGGTTCTGTCCACTGCCTTAGATGGTATTTTCCATCTGATGAAGACATCTATACTGAGACTCAGAAAAGAAGAAATGAATAAACTTAAAAAATGGAAGGAATGCATTTTATAAATTGAAATAGTTCCATAGAACTACACATTTATTACAGAAATAGGGGAATATAAGATTACACCTAAAGCTCACAAGAGACAGGGTTGCTCCTTTACTTGATTTGGTCTACATCTAAAACCATAACAAATCCTTCTCTTTTTTTCCAACCCAATCTTTCTTATTACTACATCCTGGTGGAAGAGAAATCCCATATGATAAAATGGGCATTTGTTTTACATTGTCATAAACTGGATGGATCAAATGACTGGATAATAGACATATGACTACCATTGCTGTTAATCTATCTGTGAGGAAAACAAGAATTTTCTTGGGCTTATTTTTAATTTGAGTATGTTTTTGTGGGTATACTTTCTGATGTGTTCATCTAAATCTACATTTTACTTGCAGCCATATTCAGTTTTAAGTTACATGCCATTAGGGGACATTGGTTGTATAAAATAAATAATGGCTTTTAGGAAATGTTGCCACTGTAACAAAACAGTTTCTTTAACATACCCTATTTGTCATGTGCACACTCTTTGAACTGTTAAGATTAGCAATAAGACTCTTAAGTCTTACTGAAGATAAAATCGTTTTGCTATCTCTTTACTGGATATGCTGCTGCATGTATAGCTTTGTTGTTGTTGTGGTCACTGTTGTTGTTGTTGTAACTCATTCTTACTCCAAAAGATTGCAACGTGTTTTTCTTGTCCTCCAAAAAACAAGCAGTAAACTGCCTCTTCTGTTGAATAGAACATTCTGCTTTCCTCATAGCAGTGCTCTCCTCTGACTCCATGCCTCCAGGCTATAGGAAGGTAACACTAGAGGTGCGTCACGCAAAAGCTCTTTGACTGGCATCTAGCATACATCAGCCTTTTTCTACCTCTGCTCTATTCTGTTTTCACATTTATTACTAGATTCTGTTGAGCAATGAACAGATGTTCTTCCTACTGTGCTGTATGATAGTTTTAAGTCACTTTTTTTAGAACAGATGTTCTCCTGCATGCATTTCATTTTCTTTATTTTTTATGAGTTACCATCTGACAGCTATTTCTTGCTTAAATTTAAGGGCGAATGTTCACCAGGGAATCCCACCCAGGCCATGGACCAACATTTCTAGAAATTAGTTAGCTCAGGGTACAACAGCACGCCAGAATACATTGATGCACCAATAACAACAAGAAGAAGAAAAATGGTTATCCAAGGGGATAGGAAAGGAAACCATTGAGTTTAAGCCACAGCAAGTCCACATTCAAAATTAATAGCCTGCAGCCAGGCCAATTCACACAGGGGGTCAGATAGCACATCAGAGTTCAGAAACAAGAACCAGAGCCAGGAAAGAAGCTGAAGTAGAGCAACAAACAGACAGATGCATGGGAAAGAGAAAAGACACATAAGCTAGACTAAACAAAATACCGGCTAGATCCGCATCACGCACATGGTACGAATCCCATGTGACTAGCTGGTCATAACAGTCCAAAATATTTCTGGGGAACCTGGCTCATCCACCAAGTAGTAAAGGACAGAAAGGAGCCAAGGGAGATCCACAGGTACCTGTTTGGTGAATGTTACCAAAAGCTTAAAAATTTCCACTAAAGTGCTTAGTGTTTTCACAGGAAAATACTTAGAAGTGGTTCACTTAGGAAGGAGCTGTCTTCCTGCTGTTGAAGTTTAAGCCCAGCTAGAAATTAAGCACCATGTAGCCACTCACCCAACCCTCCCCTTCCCCCACAAACTAGCGGAATGGGGAGGAGAATCAAAGTCAAACTCGTGGGTGTGGACAGGAACGGTTTAATAAGGAAAGCAAAATCTGTGCACAATAGCAAAACAAAACAAAAAAATAATTTACTGCTTCCCATGGGTTCAACCACCTCCAGGAGAGCAGGGCCCCATCAGACATAGCAGTGAATTGGGAAGACAAGAACCATCACTCTAAATGTCCCCCCACTTTATGGGAATGATGTCACATGGTCTGGAATGTCCCTTGGGTCAGTTGGGGTCACCTGTCCTGGCTGTGTCTCCTCCCAACCTCCCATGTACTGCCAACTGCCTTGCCAGGGTAGCAGCAGGGACAGCAGAAAAGGCCTTGGCTCTGTGTAAGCCCTGCTCAGCAATAGCAAAACATCTCTGTGTTATCAACTCTCTGTTCCAGACAAATCCAAGACACAGGCCCAGACTAGCCACTGCAAACAGAATTAACTCAACCCCAGCCAAAACCAGCACACAGCGTAATAAAATAATCCCATTTTGAGTTTTGGCATAAAAAGGAGTGATGCTTCTAAGGAATAAAATGGATTCTAGCAAAATGGTTGTTCGAACATTGGAAAAGGTGTTCAACTGCAGGTCTGTCAGCATTTTATCTGCTCCAATTTATCCATCCCTAATACAGTGTTAGAATAAGATTTAAAACATTGCTGGACTTCACGTGCACAGTTCCATATGCATGTGTTTTACTTATCTGTAAGAAAGAAAAAAAAAAACAAGGCAGGACAGGCAAACTGTATTATATGTCAAATTAGACATCTAAACACTGAAAAATCCCAAAACTTTTAACAAATAGGTAATTGCAAGAAGTGTTTCACCAAGCCCAAGACTTTCAGCAACAGAAATTCTTCACAGAGGCTCTTTTTTTGGAGGATGGAAACAGGATGAGGGGACAGGGCTGGATTTATATTTTGAAGAATACCAGTTCTTCAAGGGACTCCTTTGTGCAATAAACCTGCTGTTGATTGAGATGGAAATAGAGCTTTCTACGGAAAATCTAGGATAACTCAATTGTTTTTCAATTTTTCATCACTCATGGGTAAGCATACATATATAATAAATATGAGCTGAAGATCTCCACATGAAACCTACCTGCATTAAAACTGAAGCTAAATTAGGGCATGCTACTGAACAGGGAATAACTCCTCAGTATATGAAGTCAATTTGGCTTTCTACTTTGTTTAGCTGAATCACAATAGAGGTCAGGATCTCTACAGAATTTTGTGAAGTTTACTCTTTTTCTGTTTTCATATTTCACATATTTTATCACATTTTTATTTAGCTATGATTGCTAACATGAACCAGACTGACTTGCTGTGCCAACTGTCGCTAACAGGTATTAGCCAGGCTACAAAAGAAACAATGTCATTTAAATTCTGCTTCTTCCCTGATTGACAATTCAAGGTCATCCAAATGTCACTGACCTATGTTTTCTTTACAGTAATGTCTGCTTTTGTGTATTTTCTACATCTTTTTTCTGTAAGAAGCCTTGTGGTCCAGTATGACAGAGACACTACTTATAGATTTTTTTAACGAGTGCAATTCTTACCAAAATACATAACCTTACCATATTTAACTGTGCATTTATCTACACATATTCTTACATGAAAATGAGAGGAGGGAAATTTTTAGTTGAATAATAAAACAAATTATGTAAAAGCTTGTGCTCATATCAAAAGGAACAAGACTTACCAAGGCGTTACTTACTGTTTCCTGGAAGTAGCAGATGTCTTCTCCCTGTTAGTATTAGACCGCCGACATTTTTAAATAGCTATGTTGTCTGAACATATATTTCTGAAAACAAGAGCATCCCTACTATACATTTTTCCAATGTCTAAAATAGAAATGCAACCCCAACCTCGAAGTATCAGCAGCGTCAGTGCAATTGGAAGATGGAAAGAGCAGGTAAAATACACTGTGATGTGTATTCCCTATGATTTCTTGTCATCAAATTTTCCTAGGTGTTCCATCAAAGACAGATGGAAGATATTAGCAGGAGATTTACAGGAAAGTCCCAATCTTAAGGAAAATCATAAGCCAAAATATCTTGATAAAGTAGAAAGTATTTTAAAATGTGGTGATGATACCAGTGGTGATTGGGAGTTGGATTGGGAGTTACTGTTGGGCTAACCAGGGAATATCCAACCCCCTCTCCACCCTCATGTCCCACTCACAGCTCCTTTTAAGCACAGACACAACACAAACTACTTACGTTGTGTCATGATTTTCATCGTGGTGCAAAGAGAACAGGAGGCCATTCTCCACCATACCCTGAGACCCACAAGGCCATAACTCTTGATAGCACAGACACAGGCATCTGAACATCTAAGAGATGTCTTTGGTAGTAATGTGCATAGAGAGTACTTCCATAACAAAATTCAAGGGTAGTTCACAAACATTTTTATTTTTACAAAAAAGATCTGTGAATCTCTCAGAGGAAAACTACCAGGAAGTCATGCACACTTTGCCACAGTACTATGTCCTGAATGGAGGACTGTTTTGCTTTACTTCTCCTTTACTTCACTTATGTCTTCTGGATTCCACTCTGAGAATTTGGTATTTTCTGCCTCACTTTTTTTCTGTGTTTAATATTTAGCTTTGCACCTGTCTTTATAATATCAACTCCTACAGTCCAAAATCTTTCCCAGCTTCTTTCTGGACTGCTTGAGAAATAACTGTTTTCTTAAGAAATGTATAATGCTGGGGTTTTATATTATTGGACACCATAATAATGAATATGAAAAGAAAAAAAAAGTGTATAAACTTAATTTTAGAAAATTATTAAGAAATAGGTTAAACAAAAAGATAAATTTATGAAAAAAAATCAAAACACAAAACCCTCTGTTACATCTCATTGATTTTAAAAAACAGCATAAGGAAGATGGAAAAAGACTCTTATTCAACTCGGAGGCTTTGTACACAGAAATACTGTAAATAAATAAAATATAAGGAAGTTTTGACAAAAGAGTAGAGATGAGAAATACCCTCAATTAAAACACTACTTCTGAAAAATATTGGAAATGGAAGAGAGAAAATCTCTGTTCTTCAACTCAGAGCTCAGAGCCAGAGGAAATAACACAAACAGAAAAAAAAACACCTTTGACAACGAAAACACTAGATTTTCCCAAATTTAAAAAAAATGAAAAATTCTTTTAACATAAAATTTGTTTCCCAGGGCATAAATAGATGAAGAATGTGGTGACCAGACAGTTGCTAAGGATTAAAAAGAAAAAATTATTTTTAAAAACCCCAAGAAAAATAGGACACCTACTTCTGTCAGTCTCAGCTGCAGGATAAAAGAATGTGCACGGTTACAAAGACTGCCAATGGGTGCCTCAACAGGCAGCTGCTGTGAGATGATAGAATTAGTTAATACGATCTCACAATGCCAAGAGACCAGAAGGTTCTCACTGTGGCTCCAGTTATGCTGCATCACAACTCGGTGCTACACTGCTATCAGACAGATGCTTTCAAAAAGACTGCATATGATGCTAGAGCTGAAGTTACCTGACTGTCTGTGGCTCTGTGCTCCAAAATGGGCTGTTCAGGCTGCAGAAGCCAACCTATTAACCGAGTGGCTTGGCACACATTTCCTCCCAGTGCCTGCTCTATTTTGATGTAAGAGCCTACAGGCTAATATGTAACACCATATATGCCTCTCATTCCCTAAATGACTGTGTCTTACAAGTTTCTTACACAGAATTGTGCAAGAAAAAAATATTTTTTTAACCAATGGAAACAATCTCAGTCATCTTAAGGCACTTTTAAGTCAATAGAGTGCAAATTCTTATTCATAATAATTATGCTAACCATAATAAGTGGGGAACAGAGTTAGACTACGGTGAAAAAAAGAAATAATCATGGATCTTTTCCTACAGAGATGACAATTCAAGTGTGAAATAAGGGATAACAGGTAGATATAGTCTGATCTGAAAGCACTAGCAGCAAGAAAATAATATATTTCAGTGTAACAGACAGTAGACTCAACACTGTGCCTTTCATAAGCACTGCAGAAGACCTGGACCTAACAAAAGATACTGAAGAATCATTACAGATTGCAGGGAGTACCTCCCAGGAATGATGAGTTATTTGCAAAAAAGAATGGAGGTGACTCTGAAAAACTAACACCTGGGGAAAAGTAGACTGATATGAAGAAAAAGATTATGTATAGCATGAAGCTTGTCTCTAAAATATCCGAGGGGGATTTAAAGCATCTTATCTTCTACGCAGCACAGCAGAGCACAGAATGCTTGTATTTGTCTCCCCCAGAGTAAAGGATCAAGAAAAAAATAAGCTGTGAGCTCCGTCAAGTTTTATGTCTGGGCAAGGGAAAGGAAAGGTGCTGTTCCAGATATGGCCAACAGAATCAGAATGATTTAGCTATGTGAGGATGTAGGACCTGGAAAGGGTTTTAAGCCTAAATACCACTCAAAAGGCAAACCTGATCAATGGGTGAGAGGGTAATTTTATTATCTGTCACCATGAAGAATTATAGGGTTAGGCCTTGAAAATATTTAAAGGTTTACTTAAGGTAGCAGCTGGATGATTTTCAAAGGGTAACAGGCAGAGGAAAGAAAATGGTCACTGTGTTGCAGTTTACCACTATCAGAAACTTGCGCTGCAGTGAGGGGCAGTGGAGAAATGTGAACTCATAGAGGATTTAACAAAATTCCATGAAAATTCCACAGGAGCTGAAAAGATAAAAACTGCTTCCACCTGAGGGCTAAGCATATTCCTTCTGCCCTGGAGACTTGAACATATCTCTGTGGGGAACTTAATGGTACAGCTCCTAAACAGTGTAGCACAGACAGCAGAATATGGCAGATTGGTGGGAGATCTTTTGTCTGTTTGGTTTTGGTTCTCTTTGTACCACAAGTTGCCATGCAAATGATAGTGTATTTTAGCTGTGTGCAGATGGAGGACTGTAATCATGGAGCTCAAATGCTGGCAAGTCGCAAATCTGAACCAGATGACTTGAAGAAAGAGGGATGACCACAATGACTAGGTCTCTCAATGTTACAACAATTAGAGGGAGATAAGGTGAAATAAACAAAACAAAACAAATAAATAAAGAACAAAAAATACCTCAGAAAATATATGCCACCCGCAAACAGATGTGTAAAATACAGGCTACTTCTGCTGTTTCCATATTGCAAATAATTGTCATGGTCTGGTCCTAGGAGAATCACAGATGATCAGCTAGCTATTTCTTGTCAGTTTTTAAAAATTTCCCAATTAAGTGGCATCTAGAAAATTAAGATAATTGTTTGGATCATTCTAGTTATGAAACAATGTAAATCCTACATATGACAGCTGCATTAGATTGTTTTTCCTGAACAAAACACCCTACACTAGACGTTGCCAAATTTCTAATTGCTATTGTATTCATTCATTAGTAGTTCCAAGATACATGGTACTTTGTAATTTTTTTGTTGTTGTTCTTTGAAGAGGAGCAACATTTTTGGTACCTCTTGAAGTAACTAATTGAGCTATAAATTCCTATACTCAATAAAAATATATCCAAAGAAAATAAGTTTCCCAAGTAACCTATTTTATCTAACAAGTTTTATTTTTTAAAAATTGAATCAGTGCTTAAACATAAAAATTTTAACTGTACAAAGACAGAACTGGTGGAATTTTGAGAACTATTCTAGTCTATGGAGTATCAAAACTTACCCTTTCTATTAGAAATGCCTGTGGTTTAGTGGTTGAAGTAAAAAGACAAGCAAATAAAACACAACTATTTCACTTTAAAGATACAGATTTTCTTTCTATTATAGTAGTGACTTTTTGGCAGCAAAAAGTCTTGGTCTTACTCTCTCTATTAGCTCCAATCTCAGTGGGATCCACTTCTGAGTGCTTTTCTTTAACCTCATCCTTTGATCTTCTAACTTACTTCATCTCTTTAAATTTCAGATATATCCCTGTTTGTGAATTGTTGTCTCTTACAGAGTACAAATACACTAATAGCATTCTTTTCAGTGTTTTGGTAACTGTGCTCAATCAGAGAAGCAGCAAAAGAGATTCTTAGGCTCTGGAGTTTAATTCCTAGCTAAAAACGGAACATATTTTTGTATCTGGTAACAGATACAAGCAAGCATACTTCAAATTAGTTAATAAAATGATATTGCCACGTTATTTCAAATATTCTACACCTATCATTCAAATAACAAGCCATCATTTTAAACCATAAGATTATATCCAAGCTTATGACCTCATAATAGTAAAGTAAAAGAAAATTCTACTGATGATGATCCAGTTTTGAATCTTTTGGCAAACTCTGAGATTCAACGACTTAGAAGCTGCTGAATGAACATAAAGTTCCATTTATAGTATTTAGGCAAAGTAATTTTTGTGTCACTGTAACTCTAAATATGAATGAAACATTTATTAGGAGTGGGTCTTAAAAATTCCATGACTTTAGACCCCAATCCAAATGCAAGTAAATACTACAGTGTGGTTAACACAGTTTTGGAGACAGTACAGCTCTAAGTTCAAGTGAACAAATTGTCAGCTTAATTGGATGAGCATTGAATAATGTCAAGTACAGCAGTCCTCATGGTTAAACATCTTAAAAGTAAAGGTCAATACAGAAGCAAAAAGCCTTTGCAGTTTTTCCCTGGAAATAAAGTTTTCATTATTAAATTCATGTAGGTGGTTTTGCTTGAAATACTTTTGGTTTTGTTTAAGAAACATATCTATGCTATACAAAGTTTGAAAAAATGACTGCATGGATGCTAAAGATACTTTTGGAAGTCTGAACCCTTAGGAACAGGTACTCTGAAAGGCAGGAGAATAACCTTCCAAAAGATGCAAAAGCTAATAGAGTATCAACAGGTCTATATTTCAGCATCTAACACTGATAGCTGAAACGGTACTTTTATGTGCTGTACATCCAATGCCTCAAAAATCAGGTGAGAGATGCACATCCCTTTAAAATCCTACAATCCATTTTCCAGCTCCAGAGTAGATCTCAAGTAAGTATTTAATTTGCATTTTAAAAGGTGTCTTGATTGCTGGTTAATTAAATATTGATAGTTCAAAAAACACATTGAAATTTAGCAGGAAT
>NW_008236932.1:476242-490309 GCF_000691975.1 Corvus brachyrhynchos | reverse complement strand
TCCATAAATGAACTCTCATTGTTGTTCAAAAGGATACTTAGCTTTTTAATTGGTAATAATAAAGCCAACAGAAGCTTCTTAGTTCTTAGTTAATGTAAACACTTCTGCTCTTCGATCCAAATTGCAGTTCATCTCTTACATCAAGGCAAACTGCAGAACAAGAAGAAAAAACATGACTTTGGCTCTATTTCTCTTGCATTTCTGTTATGCTGAGGCCCTGCCCACCTTGATGTCTATCCCAGTAACTTAATATGCATATCTCCCTAGTAATTTTAATAAAGCTCTTAGTCAAAATTGTATGCTCATACTTCCTGAGAGAGGCAAGCCATATAAAGACAATGAAGTGTACCTTTTCCCCTGCTATTGTAGATCCATTTTGGTTTACTCACTAGCAAACTCAAGTTCATGTTAATATGAGTAATGTAGAGTCAGAAATTACTCATCCATTACAATGAGGTGAAGAAAGGAATCTGAATTAAAATCCAGTAAATTTACAGGAAATTATACTGCGGCTGTGGATATAAAATCAGGGTCTTAGGTTAGACACAGAAACTATAAACACTCATCAGGACCCACATTTCTTAGGGAAATCAGTCTTTAAAATTAATTTCTGGAGATTATTTTACTGCCCCCAGGCAGAAAATTACAGGATATTCACTCCAAACATAAAGTTTTGAAGATATAAATAAAACTGTATCTTCAAACAGATACAGTTCTTCTGGAAAAAAGTCTCTAGTAGGACATACTTATACCCTTTCTTTTTTTCTTCTTCTTGGATGATGAAAAATATAGCAAGTTAATTGATAAATATAGGAGAGTCCATATATTCCTTTACTTATTTTCATTTTCTTTTTACACTAAGAACACAGTGAGTTTTAAGTATCATTTTTATACACTGCTACTAAAAATACACAATAAAAGATAAAAAACATCTTCTTAATGAAATGGAAGATGAAATTATGGAAACAAGCTGCACTACTTTCCTCAGATATTCTGTATTTCTAGTGTGATTACTTGGCCTAAGATTATGGTTTGTGACAGCTATATGTTAGATTCTTCCAAATGCATTCCAAATCATTTCCTCCAACTGAGCTGCAGTGGCTAGTTCCTCATGCCTCCTGCCCTTTCTCATACATTTACAGCCTTGGGGCTGCAGCCATGCCAGAAAAATGTAAATTATCAGGATTGTAGTGGAGACAAAAATTGTGTCTGGGTATCTGCTCTGATGGTTTTAACTGCTGGACAGTAGGCTTCAGTGGGTCTTTAAATGTAGGACTACTAAATCGGGACGTTTCTATAGAGCCAGCAGATGAAATGAGGGAAGGAAAAATAACAGTAATTAGTAACTGCTTAAGTTTTCAGAAGCTTATCCCATCAAATATATACATCCAATTGCAGATGGTCTCTAACCTCCAGCCTGCATTTGAAGCAGCTCAATGAATAACAAGTAATTATATTTGATTTGATTATATTTGTTTCAGTTTCACACCTTCCTTTAAAAACATGTAGATACCTTTGAAAAAAAGAGTTATTTTCTTTCCAGCTGTGCAGAACATGTATAGATAGTGTTCACAAATTCAGATTACAAACTGATACAAATTTATGAGGCAGCTGATAAGCCACAGATGGACAAAATGTCTCTCTATATTAGTTTGGAGGGTGTGAGGCCCAGACCATGCTGGAAAATCCTACATGATACTGGGCCTTGCATGCAGAAGGCAGTCCACAGCACAGCTCTCTGCAAACTTCATATTGTGCTGTAGGCTGAGACCCCAAGTCATTCTGGCAAAGAAGGCTGGCTTAATTCATTGGCATGTCTGATTTAATTGTTGGGCAAAGGCCACACTGAACCAGACACTGTTCTACTCCAAGTCAAGGAACTTGTACCTTACCTCAGCTGAAGAAGTAGAGCAAAGGCAAAGTTTCCTAGGCATAGGCTCAACTGAAAGAGTTTAGAAACCAAATGAGTCTGAGCTAGAATCTTCACTTAAAACACAATATTAAAGTATTTAAGGCATGGTTTAATCTTCTGGCTGTATCTCTTTTCTGAGGAAATTCACTATCCTATGCATGGGATGAAAGTAAAGAATAAGAAGAAATATCAGGAGAGTTAAAATAAAAATATATATAACTTAATTAAATCACAGCTGTGCAAAGCATGATTAAGTAATTGAAGGGATAGAATCAAGGAGAGAGATTATTTTAGGCAGTCAGAAGTGCATAATTATGAGTAATGGACTAAATCTGAGCAAAAGAAAAACTTTAAAGATAAAGCCCAGAACCACATTCTCACTAGTCAGCTTGACTCATATACAAAATAGCTTTTGCTGGTGTAACCACAAATCTGAGCTGGGTAAATATACACTGGGGCATTCAGATATCATAATCAAGAGAGATATATGACAGCTCAAGAAGAAACTTGAAGCAGGGTACCTGATGCTCAGCCTGAGAGGATATTCAGATTACACTGGAGTTCTTACATATCTGAGGCCTTAACTTTTCAGTTTTACCATTTTCTGACATTATTTACAACAGATAATCTGTCATGTGGGTGCTATGGGTTTCAGTTTGCTCTGATGAGAAACTGGAGCATGGCCTGACAGAGCAGAACTCAGGAGTAGGATGCATGCCTGCCTTCCTTCCTTCTCCCAGTACTCCATACTTCCAGGGGAGCATTCCGTTACTGAAACGAGATAAATCCAGGGATCAGCCAAATACAGCAATGTTCTAATTTTAAAATTTCTTCTTTGAAGTGTAGTGATTTAAAACTATTAAATTATTTCAGTGGTCCAGAGACACCATGCCTCTTTTTGGCTTTAACAATTTACAATATCTGACTCTTTTGTCCTATCTAGGTCTCTAACTGAATGCTCAATTCATATGGGTACTTCACACAAAGTCTAAGTCTCTGTGAAAAGCTCTACCTGTTAAGGAAAGCATACAACAGTTTTCTCACACTGTTCTCCAAAAGGCTGGTGGGAACTCATACAGTTCATGAATTTGTAACATAACTACTTGCTAAACTCTCTTATAACATCAGAGACAGAAAGGGTGCTCTAAAGGGCTGCCTTCCAAATCTTCACAAATACCTGATTTTTCTTGTTACTTATGAGACAGGAAAACTTTACAGAGGACAGAAAGCATATCAATGCACAGTGGAAAAGATGCTGTACTAGATTTTGGATGCTCACTGCATTAGTCTCTGGTGCATGAATCTGAATTTGCGATATTTCAAGTAGTTTTAGCACAAGATGCCCTTTAGAACCCACATATACACAATGGCAGCAAAACAAAATGTCCAAGGTCTGCTCTGGCAGTCCCACTGCCATCTCTTCCACACATGTTTATTATCTGCCTTCACCTCTGGACACCTCAGGCCTTAGCTGAAGTAGGGTTTGCCAGAAGTTCTTCATTAGATATCCCCACAGTCTTCATAGATTTTTTTACTTTCTTTCTTTCTTTTCTTTCTTTTATTTAAAGGATAAAGCAGCAAAATGTTACTCTGTTTGTAAGGCTACTTCTCTCACACACTTTTTCTGTCATCTTTAGAATGCAGTATCTCTTTCAATTACTAAAAATTAAAAAATATAGTTTGAACTGATGAAAAAATACTTGTATTCTCTGATAACTACCCAATAGCTCTTGTGAGAGCTTTGTATTGACAAAATCATGCAGCCACCAAGCAAGCACACAGTAATTCATAGTTTCAGTTCTGATTATTAGATGAAGTAATTCAAGCAAGCTATTCAGCAGCTTTCACTAGCAGTATTGTACCAAGGGGACTTCTTAAACTGGGATTTACAGTACATCTTGTACATTTCAGTAATCACATTTCGGTTTAAACTTTGCCATGACCCCAGATTCAAGGGAATGTAATGGTCTGCACACGTGATAATCCTGCTGGGTTATGTAAGGCAATGATTAAGGGTTTCACTATGTCCTGTCAGCTCTGGGCACTAATTCCAAAAGCATATTCTGCTTTCTTTGACAGATTTTAAGAGCGTGCATGTCCTAAATGGCAGTTGGTCTACATGATAATCTGAGCTATTACACTCAGTACTTTTATATAACACTGCCAATAGTGGTCATTTAAATATCATTATTTTAAAAGTTTTATATTACCAGTTTGTGGCTTCATTCACAGCTTTGATGTTTGGAATTTCCTGCTCCTTCCTCCACACACCTCCATGTAGGCAAACATTCATAAAGTGACACCTTCAACTTCCAATATTTAGTAACTGAATTAGATTCTAAATTCAGAAGCTCTCCTTTGTAATGTCCAAAGAGTTATACAGGTATAAACTTAGAGGTATAATGTCTAGGTATTAACTGGTATTGTAAACATATATGACTCCAGCAGACCTAATCTCTGAATCCCTGTAAGGATCAAATCTTAAATCTCCTAGAAATAGGACACAAAAGCAAGCACACTATCTTAGTTACAGCTCCTTAAGAGTTTTTGTTCCTCCAGTTGCTGACATACTTTCAAATGTGTAGAATTTTATGAATCCCGTCTTCAGCCCTTGCATATACTAAACATCTGCATGCAAAAGGGAGAATACCTACCTCTGGAATTTGTTTCCTTTCTGAACCCACATTTTCATGTTCTTAATTTTCACTTGTTTCTTTGTTGTGTTTAGTTTTGAGGGGTTTTTTTGTTTCACTGGTCAGCTGGTTGATTTTTTTTGTACTAAGTGTACTGGACTCCATTGAGTTTGCAAATACAGGCAAACACCAAAAATTGAAGATAGGGTGTTCAAAATGTGGCGCTTAAGAACAGAGTTTTTGACTTTGCCATTTACAGTCCTAAGAGACGAGTAAATACTAAACATCTATACTAAGTACCTAAGGATTAGAATCTTTCATTTTATGTCTGGCAAGTCTGATCCCCGTATCCTACCCATGAATACTCACAAGTGAAGTAGCTTTATCCACTAGTATGCTTTTAGAGCACACCCAGTTACTCAATGGTAATCTAAATAAAGTGGGGCAGGAACCAGCATGAAACACAACCTTAAAACATAGAATCACATATGGCACTTTGGGATTCCTTAGTTGTCTTCTCTATGTTACAAATGCTAATCCATGCTATGCACCTCCATCAAAGCTTATCTGACAGCAGCTCAAAGCTAAACTTTTGAGGGGCTCTACCAATCTGAACCATGCTGAAATGTGTACTTTTCAGTCTGGAACTGAAATTGGGAGACTGTCATGGAAGCCAAGTTTAAAATGTGGATCAGCATCAGACTAAACCAAATCACAGAGCATGGGTTTCTTCCTCATAATCAAACATAAGGATTTGGAAGCAACCATTGACTCAGTGCTTGGAGCTGAGATTATATCAATAGAATAAGGGAGTGAATAATTTGCTTTTGTTGTTATCTTAAATTTTCAATACTACATCAGAAACACATTTTTCTCAGTATTCAAATAAAATTCCTCTCTTGAGGAAGAATGCTTTTTTTATCATTAAGAGTAAGTCTTTGTATGAGTTGTACACATTGCCACATTTTGCTCTGTAAAACATGCAAAACGTCTGTGATTCGTATGTCTCTCAGTTTTGAAAAGAAAACTTAAGAGTCAATAGGGAAATTTGATTTAAAATAAGCTTCTTTTCTTGCCTTGATTTTTGTATCTATTTCCCCCCTTCTCTCTAAAAATCTGTCAATTCAATTTTGTTGAATTTCCCCCCTTCTCACAAGGTGAAACATTTTCTAGATTTATGAGACTTGAAAGTTTCTGAAGGGCTCAGAAGAATGTGGTTTTTTGTTGTAGTTACTTCATACTGGGGTTTTTTACTGTTTTATCAAACTGTGAACAAATTCCATTACTTATTTTTTCAGTTCATATTACTGTTTTCTCTGATGAGTAAGATAAACAGTTATATCTCTTTGAAGTTCTTAGATTGCATTTTTTAAAAAAAAAGATTTAAATGTTTTTAATCCTACAGCCTTTTTCTTATAGCATTATGTGAACATATTTTTGAAGAATGGTGATGTCTGATCTACTAAAAGTCCAATTTGTCTTATTGTTTTATTTATAGTTCCTGTTGGCATTAATATTTTCTACCTTATATATAAATATAGCTATGATGTGACAGCAATTCCTATGAGATGCAGATGTGTCTGTCTCTTAGTACCATCTGATTCTGCAACTGGCTCAGCAATAACAGAAGGTTTACACATTGTTGATATTAACACTAAACTATTTTATTACAGAGAACTCAGGATTAAATGAGTCTTTTTCAAAGTACTTAGTAGATTAGTCTGCTTCTGCAGTATTCCATTTTTGTAATAAAAATAATACAGCTCCAGCACCAGATGTAATAGTTCTGTACGTCAGTCTGTCCTCAGATATATCCACTGATAAACACTACTCCTGTGAATATATGCTTTATTCTGCAAGTAGTAAGCAAGGTAAACACTACTACATTCAATCTAGATTCACTCTGACAGCATTAATGTGTTTTTAAAAGATTTACCTATGTACTGGCAATATTTTTAATACAACATGGAAGCAGGAAGATGTAAAATACTGAATTCTAGGAGAAAAAGAATGTTGATACTTACAGATGTTGATGATAAATAAAACTAAAGGCCAAGTATAGATACATTTATGTTTGAGTCCAAAGTAAAGGTATCACTCAATATCATGCCAGAAGAAGATTAAATAAATTTTTAAACAAAGATTATGTGTTGAACTGTGAATGACAATTAAGAATATAAGTAAAAGCCATAGTCATTAGAGAACAGCTTATGCAGTTTTGTAGTTTTCTTTCAAAGAATAATATAAAGGCACAACAGCTTTTTTGTTTCTTCATTTTGTGAGTAACAGAATGTTATAATCCTACATGCTTTTCTTGGTCATGTGTGGCTTGATTTCTCTGTTTACATAGAAAATATTTGTATCCAATTATTGTTGTACACAACTGCAAAGCCATGGAAATGGGCAGTTAAAAAAATTGATAGCAAACAAGTCTGTCAATGAGTGTTTCAGGTTCAGCTTCAGTTCTGGAAATGAAAGACCTCATCGAGACTCTCTTATTTTAAATTAATTTGTTTCTGCTGAAGTACAAATGGAGCATGTAATTTCTAACCTAAAGAAACAATAAAGACCTTCTTTGAGTATTTCTATTTTCTGTTAATTGCATCTGTTATAATGGAAGTATTCACAGCTCACATATATATCATGCTGTTACACAGATAGCAGTCTGAGATGCTCTCTGGCAACTTTCTGAAAGCAAGTAATAGGCAAAATTATCTACAGTGTCATACTCCTAAGGTGTGCCTCAGATAATTTTTGAATTTACATCATATCATCAGTTTTCTAATCCCAAAGGAGCTGTCTCAGACAGACCAAAACCCATCAAAGTGCTGTGCACTGCTCAGCTGTGTATGCACAGTATGAATGCAGACCACAAGCTGTTCTTTCCCAATTGCCTTTGATAGTTCTTGAGGTAGTTCAGGTGTTCCAGTGAAAAGTGGTGAAAATTTTATGGTCAATGAAAAAATTGTGGCTGACAGCCATTAAAATTTTTCCCTAGACAGGTCTGAAACCTACTGAATATTTTAAGCCATCATTTTTCAAGATATCTCTTCTACTGAGCAAAATGAGACTTGTAAAGCATGATCTTCAAAACGAGTGGAAATGACACAATGTTATGGGATATTTAGTGATAAAACTTCCCTTGTATTTAATACGGGTGAAATTTATAATGTCACCAAATTATTTTGGTGGGTTTTTTTAAAAAAACACCATTTGCTGTCTAAACTAATAAAAAATACTCAAGTGCCACTATATTTATACTGTTACCACAGAATACAGTATCATGTAAATATAAAGTGGCATAGATTGCAGAAAAACAGAAAACAAAAAGCTGTAAAATCTAAAACCACTAACAACTTCACAAAGACTTTTCATGGTCCCTTTGCATCTCTAGATATGGTGTGAAATATGGATGATCATTCCAATATATAGATGATTATTCCAACAAAATAAAGAAATCTCCAGCACAAACTGTGATTTCCCTCTAATTAGCCATCTCAGTCTAGCAGAGGAGGAAAGCAAGGGCTGGATTGTCAATAACCACATAAACAGAACTGATCAGTAATTTCTGCTGTGTTTTTAATGGTCAAATGTTCCAACTATTCAAAATTTTGCACAGGAAAACCAAAACTTGCCAGCATTTTTAGAGAATCAGTCAAGAGAAATGAAGTACTATTTTTCCCTTTGGTGAGTCAGCTCACACCAAGATTTCCTAAAGTCTCAGGATGAAATTTATTATTTCAGTGTACTATCCACAGAATACAGTATCATGTAAATATAAAGTGGCATAGATTGCAGAAAAACAGAAAACAAAAAGCTGTAAAATCTAAAACCACTAACAACTTCACAAAGACTTTTCATGGTCCCTTTGCATCTCTAGATATGGTGTGAAATATGGATGATCATTCCAATATATAGATGATTATTCCAACAAAATAAAGAAATCTCCAGCACAAACTGTGATTTCCCTCTAATTAGCCATCTCAGTCTAGCAGAGGAGGAAAGCAAGGGCTGGATTGTCAATAACCACATAAACAGAACTGATCAGTAATTTCTGCTGTGTTTTTAATGGTCAAATGTTCCAACTATTCAAAATTTTGCACAGGAAAACCAAAACTTGCCAGCATTTTTAGAGAATCAGTCAAGAGAAATGAAGTACTATTTTTCCCTTTGGTGAGTCAGCTCACACCAAGATTTCCTAAAGTCTCAGGATGAAATTTATTATTTCAGTGTACTATATCCACTGCAATTACATTTTTTACAAGCAGATTAAAGACCTGTTATGTGGGACACAAGACTTCCTAGGAAGCTATACCAAGACTTTTAGATTAGTTCTTCCAGGAAATAAAAATTAATACAGCTTTCAGAGTCTTGCCTTATATAGGTGCTATTTTTGTTCTGTGTACTAGGAAGCACCAGAAAAAAAATATTTAATCAGCTTTTACTGAAGACTCCCATTGCCTAGATAGTGCACTGACTATATAGTGTCTGCATATTATGATAATAGATGTATTATGGGACAATACCAGAAACATAAAGGCGTAGAAATGGAATAATCTCTTTTATTGAAACAAAATGAAATTTGTCTCAATTCAACATTTGTATCATACTTAGGTGTCACAGTGACTGCCAGTATAATAGCCAGGATGTCCATGCCTTCCCACATTTAAGCTGAGCTCCTTTTAGATCAGGGGAAATTAGAAATGTTTGTGGACTCTTTCAGCACAGTGATTTTTTCCAACATGTTAGACTTTTTCCCAGGTATTTGAACTTTTCCCAGGAATGTCAAAATGCATTCTTCATCCCTAAGACTAAAACAAAGTGCTGAGGTCTTTATTTGTTTATTAGCCCAAGCTTTTGAGGATCTCAGGGGGTAATACTCAGCAGCACTCAAGGAAGATTGCCAACAAAACATTTTTAAAAACATTTTTAAAAAGAAGGTGATAGCTTGGAAGAATATTGATAAAAAAGAATACAGAGGCTGATAAAATCACAAATGCACTATCAATTTTTATTTTAAATTTTAAAATGCTTTCCTTGAAATGATGAAATAAATATTTAATGTTCCTAAGCCATAACTATAGTGGAAGAATAATTTGTCAGAGGAAATGCTACTTCCTGTGTCATATTTATTTCCAATTATATAAACTTGACACTTGAATTTCTCAGAAAAATATCTGCATGAGTCATCAGCTTCCTTTACAGCTTGCTTTGCTTGGCTAAAAAATGTTACCTGGTCATTAATTAGGAAAAAAAAAAAAGAAAATAAGAAGGAAAAGTAGAATGAAAAGCATTAAAGATTGAGATTCTTTCTACTTTTAGCTGAACAAAGCTAAACAAAAATTTACTCACAAACTACTCAACTCCCCAGGATCATAGAAGCAGTTAACAGAATAACTATGAGCACCAAGACATTCCTTCTGGCAATCAGGCTCAAAACAATAAAAATCCAAAAGTGTTTCACACAGAAGCCGTGAAATTTGGAGTAAAAAAATAATATTTTACAAAGTTGAGAAATTTGATAAACTCTTGGAAATATAACTGCCATTTCATTATCAAATAGACAGAACTTACATTTACAGGAGGAATTCTACTGAGCTGAAAATAGAGGAGATCTGGAATATATTGTACACACTTACTGAGATGCATTTATGACCTCTCCTTGTGGCCACTGGTGAAATCAGCTACTTGAATAAATTAGTCTCTGGTTAGGTGCAGTTTGGCTGTTTTTATGGTTTTCCATTTAGCCACTAGGAAATAAATATGAAATTTATGCTCTTTTGGCACTATTTGTTCTGTGTTTTCAATTTGGCTAGCCTTTTGCTGGGAGGATTGAGAAGAAATTAATTTTTTTTGATTTTTATTGTATGATTTTTTACGTCCTCCTGAGAACGGAAATTGTTTAGTACAATAAGAAACAAATTACAACAAGAATCTTGTCTTTGTCAAATGCAGTGGGGTTTCTGGTCTTTTCTGCAAATCAGAAATCATACCGCTAAGCAGATCACAATTTTAAATCCAACTTCTAGTCTTAGGAGAGGTTACATTAATTCCTGCAAATATTAACCAAAAAAAACCCAAAAAACCCTCCTTTATATAAATATGCAAATGTTTCATGTTTTGTTAAAAATTTATTGAAGAAACTAATTTCAAGGTAAATAACCATTGCTTTGTATATGTGCACTCTTTAATAATACTGAAAATGATTACCAAAGGATTTGTATGAATGATTTTTCTAGGCTAGCATACAAAACCAACAACGAGTAAAGAAAATTTATAAATTGTGGGCACCAATCACTGTGAAATGTTTTCCTCAGGTCTTGCTTCATTAAAAAAAACAGAAAAAAAAACCAAAAAAAAAACAAAAAAAAAAAAACAACAACAAAAAAAAAAAACTTCAAAACCAAACCAAATCAATTTAAACGAGTTCAGACTATTCAAGGCCTTTGTAACTAGTCGGCTAAGAGAAAAGATGTTACATCCTTCTTACCTAATATCCCACCTTGCACCAGACTCTGCCATTCCTGCAGCTCCCCACCACTGTCACTGTGTACGCAGGAACACAGCAAACCCTGAGGTGTCAGAGCACCATCGTCCCTTGTCACCGTATGTGATTCGGGGGTTAGAAAAAAAAATTAAAATTTTGATTGTCGGTTTCAAAATCTTTCTTCTAGGAATTCAAAAACTGAAGAAAATTCTTTTTAACTAATTATAACACACAATTAACTGATCTTGCTTAGAAGAGAATCACAATATCCCAAGTAACTCAATACAGAATTAAATGCCAGTGAAGTGTTCTCCATGGAATTAGTGCTTAAAATCTTTCATCTTGATATTTGATTTTTATCTGTTGTAATCCCATAAAAAACCTGAAACACCATTTAATGTTTGCTTTAATAGTCTTCATGAAAAACAGATAAGGACAAAAAAGGAAAAGTTGCTTTTTTGGGTAAATTTGAACTATTTAGAGCCTTGTCAGTAATCCTGAAAAAAATCAGTGACACAAACAGAATGATTAATATTACTTGGAGGTCACATATATGAGAATAGAAAAGGGTTTTTACAGTTGTGTGCCTCAGCACTGTATCAAGAAAAGTATTTTTAATTTTGTCTTTGAAGAATTAGAAGCTCAGACCTTGTCACAAAAGCAGTATCAGTTGTGTGGTCTTCCAAACACATTTTTAGTGTAATTCTATTATTGCAAAGGGATCATGAACATAAGCAACTGAAATTAATTTCTGTGGGCTATGATGTGAGTACTATGACAAAAAGTGCTTACCTTCTCAGACCTGACGCAATTTTAAGCAAGACAATTTTAATTTTCAGGTTTTCGTGAAGAAAATAATTTTGGCACAATATTCTATTTTTTCCTTTCAATATATATATTTAACTCTTAATAGAAACAAAGAAAAGAAGACCAGTCACACTCGTCAACGTTTTCAATACTGCACAATCATTCTTCCAGGAAAAGGGGAAATAAGTGCTGCCAGTGGGGTCTGATGTTTTAAAATAATTTAAAAGCAACTCTGAAGCTCAAGGGCACTGTTTTATTCATCATTGACAAGAATAGCAAGTGGTGAGTCATGACTCTTTTTTGAAATTCATTCACTCACTTTACGTGCCTCTCTTTTTAGCTGCCGAACTTGCAATACCATCTGCTTTCAGCCTTCAGTAACTCAAGTTGCCTCCAGCTGAGACCAAAGCCATGAATATTTAACACCTGCAAACAGAAGCAGTAGATTGCTCAAGACCAGCACCTAAGATCAGTGGAAGTTTGGAAACCTCCATCTCTTGACACAGTCAAGGACCCATGTGACAAATTCAGTAACACAGGAGATTGTGGTGACTTCTGTGGTCTCAAATCTCAGGTCCGTGTTCAGCATTTTTTTTGGAATACACTTACCTTTTACACTCGTTTTCTCCTCCCATACAACCCTTGCGGGGCTCCGGTGGTCAGACAGCTTTAGAGGTAACAGAGAGAAAAAACAAATGGATAGAAAAGGGGGAAAGAAAGAAAGAAAAAAAAGAAAAAGAGTGTTTCCATCCCATCAGTTTCCTAGCGTCTGATGCAGAAAGGGACTACAGAGACCAGCACCAGGGAGGGACCTGGGAGCCAGAAATCACAAGTGAGAAATATCAATACTTAAACCAGGGCTCTTTCACCAGACCGTTTCTCAATCCACCTTAATCAGATACAGCATTTGAGTCCAGTCTGAGAGAAAAAGCCTGAAAAAGACAGGGTACAGTGATAACAGTTAAAAAATACTTGAACAATTCCATTCTTTGACGTATGTAAAATTATAATTTCATTTATTCATTTATTTATTGATGGACTTGTACACTAAATCTGTTAAACCTATTCACAAATTATGTGAGTGTAAGTAAAATAAAAAGCCAAAGGACTGGGCAAAGATCAAATATGATAGAGCTGCATTATTCACTCCCAATAAAAGTATGCCCAAAACCTGAGCTCTTTCAAAAAGATTTTTCTTTTCCCACAGCAGCTCTTGAAAAATTTCAGAGAAGAAAAAAAGTGACACAGCCATATCTGCTCATTCTAAGTTCAATTTCTGATCTCTTTTCACTACTGCAAAGGAGAAATTTATTTTCTATAAATTTAATTTTTTTCATTTGGTTTCTATGGAGATTATGGATATTTTTTGGGATAGTCTAGAAGAACTTATTTTAATATTTTTCTAAAGCACCAGGAACATTAACTGTGGAAAAAGCATGGGAAATAAATTCTGCAAAAGATTCTCTAATACTTAAAAGTACGTAAATCAATTTAGCACAAGCTGCATGGTGGTGCATGATGAGGCAATTCTGATGGAATAAGTTATGCAAATGATCTTTAGTGGTATTTTGGAAAGTAATTTGCAAAATGTAGTCCATACACTATACCTCTTCTCTTTTTTCTCATTTGCTCCTGTTACTGAAGTGCAGCCAAGTGTTTTCTTAACAGTTCTTAACTGCAGTAGTTAAAAAATGGTTTCTTAGACTGCTCTGAAAGGCAGGAATTTGGGTAATATTTATGAAGAGGAAAACGAAAACATTTTTAACTTGAAACATAGACCTCTCTTACCAAAATAGTACATCAGGGCTACAGGTGCTCTTCTGTGGTGGGCTATTTAGAAACAACTGCAAAAAGAGGTATAGTGCTCTTCAGAAACATAAGTGAAATAAAAGCCATGTATTTTAATGCTCAACAGAATCTGGTCATCTGTAATGTTAACAGTCTCAGCGGTTGATACTTATTTTGCCGTGCCATGAAACTTGACCTCCAAGGTTATTAGCACAAAGAGGAAAAGGATCATCCCTCTACAGAAATTTTTAAATTATGGCATTTGAAATTCAGTCAATTTTGCAAAGCCCCAAGATTAATGCATCTGTAAGACCTGACCTACATATTGCTCTAATTGCTAGTTTTTAGTATTTTTTTATTTAACCAAATGTGATAAGAAATTATGTGATGGGTTAGGGCTTATGTTAAAACATTGCTCATTTATTGCCGTGACCTTTATT
>NW_008236932.1:461381-476232 GCF_000691975.1 Corvus brachyrhynchos | reverse complement strand
GCTGTTTCTAATAGTTAATTTCTGTTTAATAATTTGTTAATTGCTGTTTAGAATTTTGCCAGTCTTTACCATCTGGAGCTAAAATTTCCATGCTTATTAGTTGGTACTTTATGCTGGTTTTAGTAAATAAAACCATTCTTTAATCAGTTACATCAGCCCTTTCCCCCCCACACTCCTCCAGAGGTTCTGTAATGATCTGGAAATGAAAAAGAAAAGAGTTTTCATTTCCTTGCTGATCCTCATACAGTTTCAGATTCCTAACATCTGCCTTCTCCTAATCCTCATGTGCTAGGCTTTTAGAAAAGGTGTTTACCAAGGCTAAAACCACATTTGTCAGAATGAGAATAAAATTTCCTAGCAGTGATAAAAATAAATAATTTAAAAGCTAGTACATTACTCTACAAACTGCCACTGTAATGAACCGGGGGGGGGGGAAGAAACCTAATACAGTATGTATTTTCTGCTTTTTTTTAATTTTGAAACCAAGATTGTTCACTTATTTTTCTTGTTAGAAGGGAAATTGGTTTTACTTAATTTTTGCACTGCCAAAGTCCTGAGGTTCTATCATAATTTTCACTAAGGTACTTTCTTCATCAAGCACAAAGAATTACAGGTTGCTTGTCCTTACCAGGTATACTGAAGCATTTGAACTACTGTTTTTGAGGGTACAAATTGCTCCATTTCATAAAATAGGAAAACCATTTATTTAATTTTCTGTTTCCTCATTTTTTACACTTCCAGGATGTAACAAGTTACTGAAGAAATTATTATGATACACCATAAATGGAAACTACAAGGTCAGAATGGAACTGTTTGCTGAATTTCTAGATGCTGTTAATTTTAACATAGCCTAGTCAAAATCCCTTTCAAGATTGTTTTCAGATTAGGTTTTACTGTGGAGGTTGATGTCCTTTTTTACAGAGATGTCTCAAGAGCACCCAAATCTAACTGCAGTTCCTTAGTACTCAGTTCAGACTGCTCCTTGCATTGGTACCTCCTAGTCAGAATGCTCTTTTCTAACAGTAGTGTATGTTAATGCTCCTGTCTGATTTCTTCAACTTCAAATACTTTTGATAGGTAAAATAACTCTTGAGTCAAGGTGTCTTTCCAAAGTGAGACTTTAAGTTTTTAATGTGTATTTATGACATCACTAGCATCTCATCATGCTCAGTCCCTGGAAAAAAAAAAAATCCTTCTGACTCTGTGTGGCATCTGTATTCTTCGAGGGCTTGCAAGAGCTTCAATGTCATACTAATAAAAGGAAATTTTAGCACAGCTGTGACAGCAACAAAATCACCTGTAAGACATATATCACCAAGTGGTCTCCTAGCATTACTCTCCAGGTGTCAGTGAAATTATCCAACCAGGGAATTTTGCCCAGGCTACAGCTGCCAAAACGATCTTTTATTTTTTTCCAGATTCCTTGTTGCTTTCAATATTTAATTTAGAAAAAGAAACAGTCAGAAAATCTGGAACAATTAAAAATGATCTACCAGCAACAAATGAGATCTGTTTTCAGATCACAACAAAAACATGTAAAGAGAAGAAACAGCTGCTTGCCATTTGTCTCCATTTGGGAAGTTCCATTTTCTTCTGTTGCAGCCTCCTCTAGAGTCCATCTGCACGGATCAAAATAAGATGTATCTGCAGACAATTTACTGCTTGGAGATATTTAGTGTGTGCAACATATGCAAAAAGCATGTAATATATATTCGATATACTTACCAGGTTAAAATAAACAGCAAGTTTAGTGTTCTGTTTTTACTTATCTTCAATTATTCAGTTTAAGGTGCAAAATTATGCCTTTCTTTCAAAGTCTGACCACAATAAATGTCACAATGTTAATATCAAAATGGGGGTTTTTTGGTAGTTGTCTCATCTTGATGGAACACTAAATATTTAAATAAATAAAATAATTACATTAGTATAAATATCTACCATCAGTCTTCTTTATTACTATCACATATTCTGTACCTGAAGTCTTTCAAGTAAAGGTTTGGTTTTTTATTATCATTCTAGCATTGTTTGGAAAAGTTTGTGTTCTATTTCTAGGCATAAATACTGTACTGATTACAGATATTTCTGAGGATACTGATTATGGAAATTTTTATTACTTGTAAAACTACAGTACAGCTTTCAACAGTGTACACTTTTTTCATATTTTTTTTTAACTATTTGTGATTAAGGAATGTTCTGTTAATTTTTTTTTTGGAAAAGATACTAGAAAATTATTAGAGCAAATAGTATATGGAAAATATAAAATAAAATACTTACTGTTGCATATGGAATGCCTAGGTCACTGGCTTGAAAATGTACTGGTAACCTAAACCATGCATATGTTCTAACCTAAATAGGGTACCTATCTACATTTTCAAAAATCATAATCCACCACGAAGTACATACCTGTAGGTTATGAGAGCTACTAACGTGAAATATATTTTCTTTGGCTATATTGTGCTCTTTTCAGCTTACAGACTGATGAACACCACCAAAGAATTTCTGCCAGCAGCTCACTGCAAAAGCTGTCTGTATGGAGGTGTTTACATGGAATGCTATTTACTATGTGAGCAAATTGCTAATATAACCCTTAGATAAATTTGATAAAGTGAAGCATACACATAAAGACTACACAGATGGTAAAAGTATCATAACTGACTCATTGAACTGGCATTATTATTCTATACATTATTTGTGTTCATGAGTCTCCAGTCTCTTATCCCTTCCTATAACTACAGTGTAAACACAGACTACTTGCAATTTGATTTTAAATTTATTGTAAGCACCAAAAAGAGATCATGGATGATAGTAATACCTGGGTCTAAAAGTGATAACATTTATCATTTTATTTCCTTCTAACCAATTCATCATCTCTGTGGCATTCCTATTATTTGCATGATAGCAAGCAGCAAAATTGTCAACATTAGTTTATATGCCAGATACTAAAAAAGTAAAGTAAGAAATTACTATTTGTTGCAGTACCTGGACTTACCCTCCAAAAGCAAATAGTTTAAGAAGAGAGCTTTAAATGAAATGATCCAGCATGCCAACAGAATAATGGAGTATTTTTAAAAACTGAAGTACAAGTAAAACATGCAGAAACCAGAGACAAAGAATTGGCATTTGGCAATGAGACCACATTATTGTTTAGCAGCAAGTTTAATATAGATATTTTCAATATTTTCTCTTAAATTGTGTGTCTAAGTTATAAAAGTTGTTACCACAAAACAAATTTTATTAAAAGGCTGGTATTTACTGTTATTTTTAATTTCAATTGTATCGTCCTTTATGGCTTGCAGTTATCTCTTTCAGGATTCTGTATTTGTTCTAACCACGGTGCACTCATTTAACAACAAAAGTGGTTTTATATCTGCAGTAACAAGATTGCTGGGGGCTTGTGCCTGCCTGCAGGAACCAACCTGCTCCAACTGCAAGAGCACATTCATCAACTTCTGAACATCATCAATAGTGGGGAGACAGATACATTTCTGAAGGTCACCTCTGCTGGCCTTATCGCACGCTCCCTTCCAGGCAATTTATTACATTACTCTGTGGAAGACCTTTTATTTTTTCCTCTGTTTTGTGGAACATTTAATTTTCTTGGTTTGGATTAATCAGTCAGACTAATTTTCTCTTCACATCTATCCTCTGATCTTGCTTTGGGGAGTTTCCTTTAGCCCTAAGATTTCCTTGCAAAGTTTTCTAAAATATTAGTAATGAAACATATTATACAGCTGTGGCCAGAAAGGTCACAGGATCTACTTGGACAACAGAGCATGATGGACATGGTATTAATGCATTAATGCTGAATTATTTGTATGGCTGTTTCGTAAAGATGGTAGGATTTGTACTTTAACTGTCCTATGGTATGTTTGAAAATATCTCTACACAAGAGAATTTGTACCTTTTTGGTGCAAAGGAGTACATTATCATCTTCCAGAAGAGTATGACATGTATAACTTAGATCTGTCATTGCCCAGGAATTTGATAGAGACAGCTCCCAGTAAAGCACCAGAAGTCCAGCAGTTATTTGGTGAGTGCTTCCTAATGCTTTCAAAACTGTGAAAACTGAGTGCAGTGTAGACAGCAGTGAGAAAGAACAAAGTTAACTATCAGTGCCTGTACATATTATAAAAAAGAAAATCTCAATTTGCTTCAGTAGATGAACCAACAAGTCTTGATTAGGGCATGGTGAATGGGAGAGATGCAGGAGAAATCCAGATCTGTGACTCAGATGAATATATAGCATGGGATTAAAGAGACAGGAAAAAATCTGTCATCTAGCCAACAAAACAAAATGGCCCAATAAATATCAATAAATATATGCAAGATGATCTGTTTAAGTGTATTTTCTTGTTTATGGTGGATACGGTTTAATACCAAACCACTTTATTTATCTAAAACCATGGTAACTAAGACTCCACTCTTTCTAATTTGCTTTCTGTAGCATTGAAAAAGTCTAGCAAAGACTCTGTTTTGCAGAAGTAATTATCTGGAATAATTTCCAAACTTTGTCTATAAAGAATGGCTACAGAACTCATTGGTTACACTAAACTTACAAGTAAAATAAAGAGTAAAATGAGATATTAAACAGACAGAATGCAGAAAAACAAAATCAATAATGGCTTACAGTGATAATTTTAAGTTACAGCTATTTTACTTTGTAATTTTACTTTTACTTCATAAATTCCTGGGAAAAAATACCTGAGTTAGTGCATAAAACCTAATTTGATGCAAGAACGAACAGCACAATTTAACAGATAGTTTCAATTAGACAATTAATTTAAATTACAGTTGATGGGGAAAAAAAGGCATAATGTAAGCCATGGAAAACAGAGATTCTGTATATATTCCCCTTGGATGCCCTGCATTATGGTAATATGTTATTTTTTTACATATGATGCCTACCTTGAGATTATGATCTGCTACAGGAAAATGAGAAAGCTGTGTAGAATACACCAGGTTTTATGATTGATAACTATCACTACCATTCATCAGTCATATGAGTACGAAAATGTTTGGAGAGAAAGATCAGTTTATTTTTATTTAGGAAAAAAGCGAGAGATATGCCCATATAATATTTTTTGCATTTGATTCTCATTCTTTGGAAAAGTATCTACAGAATTTAATCAACCACGCTTCTGTGTCAAGAACTTTCATTTTTAATATTTACCTCCAAACCGTTGCAACTGTGTCCCCATTGCATCATCTACAAAAATTTGATAAACTACAATTGTAATTCAGTCATCAGATTTTCCAAAGGAATTATGTCCTTACTTGAAATTCTCCCAATCACAATTCAAATCAGACTTATTCATTCCCTAAAAACAATTTTTCTTTATATTGCATCTCTAGGCCAAACTTTGTTTTCCCTTCTCATTTTCAAAAACTACTCAAAACTAACCTTTCTATTTATTTGTTAAGCTTCCTGTCTTGTCAAAGAAGGTTTTAAGAGAATCCATTTATAACAACACATCTGTGGGTTTTTTGGGTTTTTTTAAGACTTGGTAGATATCAAAAAATTGTTTCTTCAGTAGTTTATATCAGAGTATTTTCAGTTATTGCTTCTGGGTTTGTAAATTCTGAAGAAGTGCCTCATTCTTATTCTGGTAACATAACAGGAATTTCACCATGGACCACCAATGGACCAGCTTTGATTTCTCTACAAGTTCATAAACCTAAAATTCCATGCTCCAAACAGCACCAACTCTTTCTTTATCATTATTTCAATGTACTTTAATATTTGCTGATTTTGTAAAACAGTTTAAAGCAAGATATTTATTATTCTTGAGTGTTTGAAACAGCAAGAATTTGCTTTTCTTTGGTTTTAGTAATTTAAATTTCCTCTGACTTCCTTTTACCTCTCCTTACAGCAGTTTCTTGGGTTTTTTTACTGCTTCGTAAGTCTTAATTACATTAATATTTACTTCATTATAGGTCTAATTATGATTTACCTTCCTGCTTTTATACACATATAAACGTACCACTCCTTAAACTCATCTATGAACCTATGTGTTTCCATTGTTGTTATTTTTGAGATTTGGCTTCAGGAAGATGTCCTGAGGCATTCACAAATGTCTCTTTATGTTTCCAATGTACCTTTAAAAAAAGAATTTGTGTTGGGTATTTGACTTAATTTTCTGCAGCCCATTATTCTCCCAACAATTCTATGCTTTGACTTAATTTTTCATGAGACCCTACTCATCAGGTCATTATTCTTAACTCTTTAATCCTTATAAATCTTTAATCCTTATTCTACAGCTCTCACAACTTGTTTTCCTCATGATAACAGAAAGATATCAGCTGTTCAACACTATTCATAATTTCCATTTTCAGATTTTCTGAGGTTTATTTTTCCTCTGGTTAGTAGAGATTCTCTTCAAGAAATTTTCTCCTTCTGATAGGATTCATGCCTCATACATTTCAAAACATTAATCATCTACTTAATTATTTTCCACTAGATATTTGTGGAACCAAAAAACCTGTTACTTTGAAGTCCTGGTTTTTGACACTTTTCTAAAAAAACCTGCAAATCCTTGGGTTTGTTATCATATCAAATCATGGTCATGACATTATTCCTACTTTGTTCTTACTTTCCTGGAGAAATTCAGGAAAACTGCCTCTCACCCTTCACTGAACACACAGACAAAAAGCAAAGCACCTACAGGCTAAACTAAGTAACAGCATCCTATTTTGAAAGTAGTAACAGGTTTGACAGTACAAACTTTGTCATAAAATTCCATAACAGGAGGAACTTGATCCAAAAGTTGTAAAGCTACATCTCAAATGGAGAGGTCACACTTATCAAACAGGTGTGATCAGCAGACTCCTTCACACAACATGACAATACCAAGGCCACTGAAGCATGAAGGTCCAGGAGCACAAAGCATTTTTCTGCTAAGTGGTGTTATCAAAACACTCTTTAACAGAAAATCAATGTAACCTTTACAACAAATTAGAATAAATGTGCTTAGCATGTTTGTCTTGAAAAGGAAATGTTGCCACTGTGTCTAGAGTTCATCCATTTCAGGAAAATTGGTTTGAAATTACTGTTATATCATCATGAAAAAATATTTTCAAGTCAATATGCAGTAGCAGAAGTACAAGTCTGTCATTGCAAGGTCATTTTTAATCCAGAACATTTTCATCATTTTCATGGTTTACAATGTAACTCCAGAAGCAGTGGAAGTACAATACAGCTTACGAATAGAGCAGCAAGGAGATCCAAACCTCTGAAACACACCTGTTGATGCAGGGAGAGAGATGAAGTGGGCTCCTCGTTGCCAGTCAACCTCAACCCAATACTGAATTAAATCCTTTAGTAGTTAGAATACTAAAATGGATTTCCTTGGCAGGTATTGCAAAGGTGGATTAATTTCAGGTTACAACTCTGAAAATCCTTTTACTTTTGAGACATCCTGAAGACCAGGACGTTTCTTTCTGATCCCTTCCTGTTTGTTCCTTGACTATGTTTTCTCATCATGTCAAGGAGGCAGAGAAATGTGCTCTGAGTGGGAACAACTTAATTGACACTAAAATGTCCCTGAGAGACATTCCTGTTCCTATGTATCTGGCATTTAGGGCTCGTTGCAAATAGACCCACCACCTAAGTTAATAGGTCACATACTCACACAAGGCTGTAAGTACCACCACATTGTAAATTACTACAGTTATCATTGGTAAATACTGGTTGTATAACAGTAAAGTAGTAGCTCTCTATTTTATAAGAGTAAGATGCTACAACACAGAAGTTACATTTATCACATTCCAAAAGACTGCAGTCTATTAGAAAACCAACACTTCAGAAAAATAAAGAGGTCTGAATCTCAAGCAATGTACTGGGAACAGTGAAACAGCCTCTGTGGTTGCAACCAGGGGAAAGATTTGTACTGCACAGATAAATATTAAACATGTTTTATGGGCATTTATTGTCAAATAATCTCCTTCAGAGTAATTTAGCCTTCATCATCCTGATTCAAGCCTACAGAATAGATAGAAGAAATGAATGCTAGTGACAGTAGACATAATATACCACATAGAAAAAGTTACACATTAGAAAAAGTTAAGTAAATCTCTTAAAGGCTGTTGAAAAACATAGGCACTAATACAGAACATAATGTGTTCTTTAATTTCTAAAAATAAACATGGGTGGGAAAAAAAGCACTTAATTAGCAGTATCAGGAAAAACTGGCACTGCTGAGGGAAAAACAAGTGACAAGTCATCAAAAAAGTGCCCAAACCTCCTTACCAATCTTCAAAGAGTCCAGAAGAGTATGATTATTCAGAATACCAAAGGTTATTGAAAATCAAGGAGGATCAGAATTTAATAGCTAGCATGTTAAAATACACCTAGTGCTACACAGGGAAGTCATCAGAAATTACTCTGAATAAAGTGGTTTCATAGCTGCAGCACAAAGCCTGGTTCTTAGTATTAAAGGATGAAAAATCTTTAGTCAAGTTTGCATTTTTTTTCCTTTTCTGTTCAGAAATACCCCAGCAATGCAGGGGAATTTTACACAAGACAGAGATGATCAAATACACGCTCAGTCTAATTAAGGTTCCTTGTTACTTGTTGTTTATTCAAAGAGAAGTTTGCTGTTCAACTCTCTCACAGCTGTCTCCCATTGATACCGCTAATGCTCACTTGAGCCTGAGAGTCCCGTACGTTGCATTAGCACTATCAGCTGCAGCTGAAATGTTCAAGCCAGGCTGCCTCAAAGGAATGACAGTGTGGATCTGAGCTGCAGAACCCTGTCAGCATTTCTATGAATACATTTATGATTAAATGAAGTAAACTGTTAGTGTCATATTAAATCCTGACACACTCACGCAATCCAATTTTCAGCAGCAATTCTGATTTCAGGTTCTCCCTAGACATCTTAATTCTGTCCTCTGAGGTGTGTATATTTTCGATAGGACAAGCACGTGGTCTCAGGCACTAATCTGAGGCAAACACCTAAAAACCAGGGTTTTTTTTCAGACTGTATTTGATTAAACTCTAGTCTAGCAAAATATTAGCATGTTACTAGCCATATTGACTTCAGGCTGCCCATCTATTCTTAAGTCTTGCTGTAACAGACTCTGAGTACTCAAATGGAAATAGGGATGAAGGAAAATAGATTATTAGGCAATTTGTAAAGAAGGTATCATCCTCAACCACTTACGAATTAAAGTGAAGTACACATGTTGAATATTTTGTCTGATGTGTACCAGGACAGAAGTAGACTGACAACTTTTTTTAAGATTAGCACAATGAAAAGAAGCATATCTTCACAGAGTTAAGGCTAAGCACTTTGTTTCTAACCATGAGCTCCCATTTATATTTTCTTGTACACACTTTCTAATATCTGTATAAATCCTAGCATCTGAAAGCTTACAATATTAGCTAGAAAGTTCACAATAGATTGAAAGCTTTAATTTCTACTATTCGGTGATATTACAGAATCGAGCTTATTGAACTCTAGCTATGGACTCCTTAAACATGTGGTAAGTGTCTGAGAAATACATTGTGACAGGCAAGTGCAATAGGAGGGAGCACTTGGTGCTGTTGAGTTCCGTGTTGATATTTGAGTTTAGCTGAAAAGAGAATAATATTACAGTGTAAGACATAGGCCAATTATGCAAGTTAATGTATCACTGCATGACAAAAAATGTTCAGAGTATTCATAAAAATTGCTGTATGCATGAACCAATGCAAAGATTTTTTTTTTTTTTTAACACATTTAATTTATTTATATGCTTTTCTTTTGTGGCATCAGTTTATCAAATACTATACCATGAAGAATAAAAATATCATGATGTACCCAGAGGTGAAGGAGTATTAACTCTCGATGCATTTTTGTTAATGTCAATCATGTCACTCTTGCCTTGCTTTTTTATCAGCTGCTTATTTTTTTTAAGATTTACGGTTAACTATATCTTGATTAATTCTTTCATTACTTTGTATTGACATGTTGAAATCTGCTTGTAAATCTGACATTTGTAAATTCACATTTCTATTGGCAAGAAATAGAAATTTTCTTCTAGAATAATTATATCACCACTAATTCTGACAAAGAAGGCAGAGGAGCAACTCATTTTGAAGCCCCAGTATTCCTGAATTAATGTCATGCCAGCTACTTTCTGCAGGTGTTCAGAATGATAAAGGGGTTATATTTCTTCTATATGCAGTGCTTTTATTCCCATTTATGTGTTCAGTTATAGTTGTCAATCAATTTCAGTCACACATCTCTAATATAATTCCATGAAAAAAGGCTGGATAAATCCGAGCAGAGATTTCTACATGCTTATCTAAATACCATTATTAAAAAAAAGTTAAAACATGAATGTGTAAATTGAATTTTAATAGGGTGAATTCCTTAGCAAAGTCTACATCTACAGAGTTGTACTAAGCTGAATTCTTCCAATACTGACTGTCTTGGTTTCTAATGAGTTTACTTTTAATAAATTAATTATATTTTTAAAACTTCCCTTCCACTAAAAAAATGCTTCAATACATAAAACTGTTTCTTGAATATACATTCAAAGCAAAGCCATTTGTTTATCTGTGAAGACGAATTCAGTTATTAAATTTCTCACATTCAGCATTGTGGGTGCATTTCCCAAATTACAGAAAAACATCTCCTGCTATTCTTAGGACTAACATAATAATAGTGGCAGCCACAATACAGATTACAGAAATGTAGCTGAAAAGCTGCCTCCTATTTCCTTACTGTGGAACAGCAATAAAAGTTGAGGGAGAAAGACAGAAAAGAAAATACATAAATGTTCACATTCCTGGGGTGTTCAAATCTGGTGCAATGATATTGGTTGCAACACAAGCAGGGCCATGATGTAACTAAATTTAAACATTACATACTTATATGCTATTCCCTATTTGTGTATGTTTTATTAATGCAGAGGGGATTAGTGAGAAGCACATCCAGGAAAGAAGGACAGGGTTTCTCAGACTAGGTACATTGATATCGCATTCTGGACCTTCCTGGGATACAAGGATGATCAGCCAGGGAGAGGTGACAAAGTATCCTACCTATATTTGAAAAGATCAGTAAGAGACATGAGTGGATGAAATAACACCAATACCTAGTTAGCAAAAAGACTAAGATTTACAAATAAGTAACTTGTATTAATTTCTTCCATCAACATAATCTTTTTTTTGCTTTCACAACACACCCACTCCTCTGGTCAGAATTCTTTAGAGTCCCCCAGTGGGAAGGACCACAGGTAGAATCCCTGGCAAGCCAACTGCTTTCTAGGAGGACTGATGCAGCTGAGCTCCTCCCCCTGCCATGCCATGAAAGGTTTGGTGGCAAGTACTTGATACACTAGGAGGTGCTTGGGGATTCTGGAAAGAGATGGCTGGCCCCAGAACTGCATGCTGCAGTATGAATATCTTAAAGACTTTGAAGTATTTGTCTGCAGAGTTATTACTGTGAAGTAACACAAATAGAAGTCTATACTAAAAATTGATATCTGAAATACACACCAGAATCACAAGACAGATTTTAAGCAGATTTTAAGCATGGTGGGTAAAAGTTAGAAAGACCTCTCAAGCCATTGATTTACTACCCATATGTAAAAACCACAAAGGTGGTAATAGTAAATGGCATCCCTTATTAACTAATATACGTTACAGGAATCCTAATCACACAGATTAAATCCCACTATAGAATGGATCATTTGGGATGTTTTCATTTTTGTTCAAGGTTGTGGTTTGAGACTTTATCACAGTCTCAGTCAGCCCTTGAAGTATCTTCTCTCTATTGTAAATAATTTGCTCTCAAATTAGAGGTCAAACTGGGCTGACATGGGGTCAAAACCTCATCTTCAGATTTCTGCTATCATGAGAGATTTTCTTTCTTGGTACAAACATTGCACATTAATATATAGTGGGACATTACTTTCCCCATGCTTATTTTAGCCCATTTGTTTTTTTCCCCTCCTTCTTTTGTGTTTCCTATTTCTGTTGCTCTCCAAACAGATGGGCACTGTAACTGTTGTGTGTTCCTGCAGGCTGAGAAAGATGAACTCACAGAAAAGTGTTTAAACTCCTTTAATCTAACAGATGTTGAACTGAATAGTTCCATTAGCCACAACCTCTGGCTCCTTTGAAAAGTCACAGATCTTGCTTCCCTTACAACCCTCTTGCCTCTCTGCCTACATGGTACATGCAGCCATATTCCAGTTATAGCCTAGGTTAGTAACTCGGTGACAACACAGCCTCTGTCAGAAGCAATGCAAACAATCTGTGCTACTTTCAGCTGTTCTGGTTCTGTCAGTGCAGCTGTAACTATGTCAGGTGCTCTGGGTACTTCCCACACATCTGTAAGTGAGATTAATAGATCAAACTTCACATGGAAGCAATTTAGCAAGAGCACTTCCCTCTCACTTGCAAGCACAGGTTGCTGAAGGACTACAAAAACCTGGTACACTAGCAGGTATGACAGCAATTTACTGCTACAAAGGCACATGTGAAATACGAGTGTTTGGCTCAATTGTTTCACATTTATTTCTCAGCTAGGGTGTTTTACAAACACTTCACTGGACATTCAAAACTAAACTAATGTGACCACAATGAAGTTCCTTTTGTTTTCAAAGTTCTAGACTATAGATAAAATATATGCAGTCAGCACATAGCTGCTCTTTGCAAGTATTTGACTTATTTTTTGTTCAAGAGAACAAAGAGACTGTTAAATCTTGTCAATTGTGAGAAAATAAATGGAGTTTTCACTCAGAGTGCATTGCCTTAAGTTCAATCACCATCTTCTTTATGAGAAAACTGAAAATTCCAGCAACAAGAAATAATATTTTTCAACTACAGAGTCTTGTTCTTTTAATAATGAATGTGGACTGGAAAAGACAAATGAACCAAAAGGATACCATGTTTAGACTTCTTTTTTCATTCTTTTACTAACAAAGACATAACTTTCTGTAAGTTTTGAAAATAAATCTCAGGAAGATGTCCCATACTTCTTTCTCTCTGAAGCAAAGGGCCAATCTAGCTTTCACCTAACAGTAAAATCTCTCCCAAAGGGCTTATACATGAAAAGACCCTCATTATCTTTACTGGGAAAATATGAGACATGTTTGTTTACACTCCTTCAAGCTAGTGACAGATCAGGAACAAATCTTTTATCTCCCATTATCTCCCAATAAAAAACCCATTATAAGGCTTTATCCTTTCAAAATTATAACTTTCAGAGAGAATTTCAAATCTCTCTTGCTTTGCCTCATTTTTTCTACATTTGGACTTATTCTGCAGTCAAATAAAAAGGACTGGTATTCCATAGTTGCTCCTTGGAGACTTAATCCTACTTAATCAAATAATTTTCATTCCATCACAAAATTATTTTTCTTATCCCCACCTTAGACCCTCCATTTCATATTTCAGTTACAGTTTGATTTAAGGAAAGTATACTTTGACTGTTGTCACCAAGTTACAAATCACCTTTATATCCTAGTATATACTGTATCCTGCTGTACAAATTACTTTATATTCTACTATATTTTCATGACTATTGAACCTTTTCTTAACTACCTATTTTTCAGAATATGTAGTTATTTAGATACAAAAAATGTTCCTAAAAGTTTGCATTTCTTAATATAATTTATTTTCCTCCCTCTGCAGTTTATTAGAGCTCACAGGTATTGTTAATTAGACTAGGAGACATCAACAACATTGATTTTCCTTTTGGCTTCTTCCAAAGCCCACTTCTCTGTACTGCCTGTAAATGGCTTGCCATCCCAGTTCCTTATGTATCAGGTATAGCAGTGACTAGTGAAAGTCACTAGTCTGTGCAGTTAGATGCTCTGGTGTGATCACTGGTAATTAAATAGGATTTCAATGCCTACAGTGTCTGGGTTATGCTGTATCTTTTGATTCTGCAAACACATTATAGGGAATGCCTCCTACTGTGAGTGGATAGGGTTGAAGTTCAGGGTTTGGGTTCTTTTCTTCCCTTTAAACAGTATATAATCTGTTTAACCATATGTCACAATAGACAAATTTGCTAGAACAGACAACATCAATCTTATCTGAAATGAACATAGTTTTCAGCTACTTCCAGTCTGTTTCTCACTATGAGTTGCAGTCAGCAGTGTGTTTAATGCTTGATTCCCATGAGAACAATTCCAGGAGCAAAAGACTCTCTGTAGAATATCAAGCTTTTTGTTCAAATATCTAAGACTAGACAAATTGCACATGCACAACTTGGCTCCAAGAGCTTTGAAATAAGGAGATATAGATACAGATATAGATGATATAGATATAGATTAGATGATACAGATAGAGATTATATAAATAGATATATCCACACACAATTATTTTATAATCAGAGACAATACGTGGCAATGACAAAATAATTTTTGTACCTAAGCAGTGACTAGACCCTGCTACATCAAAAAAGTCCAGAAAAGTCTCAGCACAGGTGAAAGATCTGTAGTATTTCATGGGATTACCGGTCCGTTTATAGTCCTAACACTGTAGAAAGTTTCTGAGCAGCTCATACTCATGCCAGGTACTAATTGCTTCACCTTGGCTTGAGATCACTGAATGTTGTAAATCTAAAAACGAAGTATATAATGTAAGATGATCAGGTAAATGACAGTAAATGGAAGAAAAAACAGAAGCTTCAGTAGGAAATTAATCCCACTTCTCCTAGACGTCCAGTTTAGAATAAATGGAATTGTTCTTTGGAGATTCTACTTTCTTTTCAATATCTACCAAGAAATTCTAAATCACAAGCTCAGGGTGAACATCTCTTTCTTTAAGGCTGATGAAGATAAGTGACATAAATCACAGCTAGCATTTGCAACCTATAGAGCTGGATTTAATTCCTGAGGTCTGCTCTCTTTC
>NW_008236932.1:456100-461187 GCF_000691975.1 Corvus brachyrhynchos | reverse complement strand
TCCTCTCCTCTCTCCTCCTCCTGGCTCCTGCTGCTATTATTTCTTTCAGTCATTTCCTGTTTCTGATCTAAATTTTAACCTCAGTAGTGCAAAAAGTCTTCTGAGTTGTGGAACATCTTTTCTTTTGTAACTGTGTAAATTTAAGCGTCTAGCATTGAAAGTCCTCAAGGACAGATCTTAATTTTTCTAGGTATTTATAACATAACAGGCACCATTATTCTTTCCTTTGAGAATAGAAAGTTATTCATATATTATACACATGTAGTTAAACATGAACAGGTGTTTAAATACACACTTAAGGAAGACTAATTATTTAAGCAATTTAATATTATAGGAACTCATAAAAACTAAATTAAATTAAAACTTTAATTTAAAAAATATTTTATGCATAAATACAGTTGAATAGATAGCTGGCTGGGTTTTATGCTCAACAACTAAACACAACTGGGGATGTTAATATATAATGAGGAAAGACATCCTTACACCAAAGTGAAATTCCAGAATGTATACATATCTTTTGGCAAACAGATCATCTGATAGAAAGATCTGTTTCTGTTTTGTGATGGCTGCAACCCACCTAGGCAATCTAGCACAAAGACCATGACAGATGGTAGGAAATACAGTTTGAAGGCAGGGCATTTGGAAAACATTTTGGCTGAACAGAAACTGTCAGATAAAAACCTACCAAGCCAAAAGAGATGTTACTCTCCTGTGAAGTTACTGCACAATTCCAATGTGGGGGGAGTTATATTTTTTTCCAAACTACACTCAATCACAAGTCCATAGCAATTACAACAGAGAGAGAAATATTGCAGAGACAAGAAGTCCAGCTCTGTGAGATGTCATATTTAAATCTTGTCCAACAAAAGTATAAATCTGGCGTTTAGAGTGCTGATACTCAAGCCTGAACTCATCTTTATCTTTTGAGGCCTCATTCAAAAGCATATGTTCCCACTAAAGTCATGGAAGCTGACCTGCAGGAATGGCACTGAGGAGCTCCAGATGCTGGAAGTTGCAGCAACGGTGACAGGAGAGGGAGCCATCAAGAACCCCACTAGCCTGAGTACTTGCACATACCTAGAGCCTCAAAGCAGACATCCAACCAACTGAGCATTGAGCAGCAAGATCTTGAGTAGCATCATCTTCTTTCTTCCTCAGCACAGTATTTTGCTGTGATCATCATCACCACTATCATCACCATTGTCATCATCGTCGTCATCATCGTCATCATCATCATCATCACTATTTTATGCAGTTTATGTCCTACATTGCTGTGAATGTGTCTAACCATGAATTTATTCTTGCCATTGTTCTGATAAAAAAAATGCAATGAAACATAAAGTTTACATATTTTTCTCTTCTTATTCTGAACACCTTTCCATGTAAATCAACCTCCCCACAAAATCCAAAAAAAGTTGATGAGCTTAGAAGTAGATTTGGAAATTGAGCGAATATGTCTCTCTCTGAAAAACAATGTGCCACCAACAGCCTCAAAGAA
This sequence comes from Corvus brachyrhynchos, assembly GCF_000691975.1. Lineage (NCBI taxonomy): Eukaryota > Metazoa > Chordata > Aves > Passeriformes > Corvidae > Corvus > Corvus brachyrhynchos. The sequence goes on along the minus strand of NW_008236932.1, from coordinate 459,689 downwards.
GACTGCCTAATAATTGGAATACACTAATAACTATGTCTTATAGAAGCTGAGTTTGGAATTCAGAGATTACTGAATCGTTTGTAAAATATTTCTGTATGTGCTATAAAGAAACACAATTACAAATTAAGCTATTAGCTGCTTCACCTTCAACACATTAACACCGGCTGCCTTTGAGGAAATAACTTCTGCACAGAAGGACATATAAAGAAAAAACATGTTTTATGAGTTTATGTACATCACTTTGCCAAAGAATTCATTTGGTTCTCAGCCACTTAGAAAGAAAGTACTTGGAAAATAGAAAAACAAAGTCCTCCCTTGAACACATCATTTCAAAAATGTTGTGCATTTTATGTGGCAACTTCTGAACACCCCTTGGCTACTAAAGATCTTGTTGTCAGGGGTGTTGACCTGAAGTTCTTACTGAAGCCAAAAATTGATCCAAACTACAACATTTGTAGAAGTCAGAACTATATGTTAGAACATGAGCCATTGCTGAATACGAACAATTCAAAAGAATATACTGCAATCCAGCCTGGTATGTTCTGGCAAGCCAATCTGAACAGTCATAAGAAAAACAGCCCAAGAAATTTTACTGAGAAATGTTTATGTCTGAACTACACTTCACGAGAAGCAACCAATCCAACAGTGTTACCTTCCCTGACTTCACCAAATGTGGTTGTTTTTGGGGTCAGATCAATGGTATCATCAGCATGTTTCTTCAGCTGAGCAGATAACAGGGATTCTACTGTGTTGTAGAGACTTATTTGTAACACTCACAACAGTGAAAATTACATGTATAAGTCTGAAGAGTAGACACTTTGGTCACATCTGCTGCTCACGTCACTGCTAGCTGAGCTTCAAATTAGTCATGCTGTGTAGGTAAGTTTACTCTCTCCATAAATCTGTTACTGCTGCTTTCCAGCTTCATGCTCTGTCATTTGACAGCCTAATGTTGTTCCTTGAACACCATTTAATTCAGGCAATTTTGAAAGTCAGCAATGTGGAGAGTGAAGCAGTGCCAGCAAGCTAGGAAAAACCAAATAACTCACAAGAAGATATTTTAGTACATTATTTAAATATATTCAGCATCCATGAAAATGTCACATTATACTATGTTATTACTATGGTAATGTGAAAGAGAAAGAGAAAAAAGCATTATTTTAACTATACATACAATTAATTAAAATATTGTGAGGATAAACTTCAGGAAATGAGCCTGAAAATTATGTTTTTTAAAAGGGCAATATGATTCCATATTTTCTTTTCTTTCCCAAATATCGATGATCTTATAAAATAATAAAAAATACTAGCAATGGAGGGAGAGGGTTATTCTTTTTTTTTGTAGCCTCTACACTTGCAGGGAAAAAAGTACTTATCACTACAGGCAATGTCAGCCAATATCTTACAGAAGTCCTCCCTAATGGACTGTGCAGCTCTTAAAAGATAAAGCTTTCTGAGTGCACTTTATCTGGTAATAAATGGCTTGTAAATACATACCATCTGAATACTCCAGCAGGAGAATACCAACTTTTGTTAACAGACTTTTTAAGTCTCCATCCACTTTAAAGAAACATAAAAGTGTGTTCTGCCATTTTTTTTTTCTCTTTTTGCTCCGTTTATTCCTAGCTCTAAAAATCAGGGCTGACTTTTGTTTTTAATGATCCAAGATCAGTAAACTCAATGAAACCTTATGGTGGTAAGGCTGTGTTCCGGTTTGGCCAAATATATATACTCTGAGAGAAGGCACAACCACCCCTCCCCCCACCAGGTTCGGGAAAAAAAATAAATTTTCCTCGAAGGAAAGTGAAGAAGATAAAACTATTTATTTACCAAGCACACGGGAAAGGAAAATAATGTTAAATGGTAAAATCTTTCGCTGTAGAGGAAAAACCTGGGAAAGTGTTCGAGTCCTCCCTTTGGTCTCCTCGGAGCTGGGGCTTGGGCCGGGGCCAGGCCCTCTGTGCCCGGTGGAAAGTCCTCCCGATGTGCTCTGATGTTACAGCAATCAGGCAGTCCAGTAGAAAAGGGAGAAAATCCGAAATTCCAGAGAAGGAAAAGTTCAGCTCTCAGCCTCTCTCCAGAGAACAAGGAACTGCCCAAAAAACTGGCCAAAAGCTGACTGGAAAAAAACTGCCAGCCTGGGTGCTTCCTCGCTCCCCCCCTGCCCCAGCTGGAAAAAAAACCTGCTATCTTTATGTGACCTTGAACAAGTTTCAAACTGCTTTGAGAAAGTTTTGCTCAGTTTTTTCTTCCCCCTCTCAGGCTCAGTTCAGAGGCATAGAAAGGCCAATAATTAATTTCTGGGCATAGGCAGTGATATGGGATACACATCATAAGGTCACCCCAAGACAGGTTGGAACAGGTGTACCATAAAGTAAACAAATGTTGAATGCATAATAAATCTATATAAATTAATTAATTTGTGCAATTAAATGCATTTACAGATGGAACAGTTTGATACAAGCCTTATTTATTTAACTATTTAACACTGAAAAATTCAGAGGTAAATATGAAAAACAATGCATTTATGTTTTTCTATCACTCTATCAAAACATCTCTTTAAATACCAATGCTGTTGGAATCTACATGTTCCACCGAAGAAGTTCCTAACCTCAGCTCCATTTCCGTTTATATGATGTCAGACATTTGAAACACTCAATGAAAACTGTTTATCTACTTTTGAAACTATAAAACCAATTCAAGAAAAAACTGTTCCTCTAAGTTCTTTCCCTCAAACATATTTTATGATTTCACTGTAGATAGGTAAATTAAAAGAAAAATTCTATTATTCTTATCTTTATATAGTTTATAAAGTATTTTTCTCTAGTTAAAACTTTGCTCTAAAACATTTTGCTTAACAGAAGAAATATTCATTTGGTAGAAAGAATACAACTTTAATTCAAAATTCCTCAGGATCAAGGATCTTAACTTCCATGTCACATAACAGAAATGGTTTTTTGGTTTTTAGCTTACAGATACAGTGCATGATTTGACTTCTACAGAAAGTTAAGAACGTCGTTAATTTTGACTTCCTACTTTGAACTTCAGTTATTCTTCAAAACAGAGATGCTTTCCTGGAATAAGACGATAGTGTAAGATGATACTGGGATACTTGAATTGAAAGAAAATGGCTTGGGCGTCTGGCTAGAACCTGGGTGTCTAAACTCAGTCTCAAAGTCACAGAACTAAGAGGCATGTTACTTTGATTTAAACAGCCTTTGATCCAGACCAGTATAACTGTACTAAATCAAATAAGATTCTATCCACTTAGTTCAATAGACTTAGATCAGAAAGAATATAAATGGAGAAGACATTGCATCTTTCGATACAGTCAATGTTTCTTCAAAATGACTCAAAGGCACAGAAATAGTTAATAAAAATATTTATAAAGATGGAGAGCTACTATTTCTGTAGATGCAGCAATCAGTATCAAAACCATGACCTGGGTATTATCAGCATCCGCTCATGATTTTGCACCATAACACCAGCTTGAGTCCAAACTCAAAATAGCCTGTCATTTTCTCTGCCTTTGTTTTATACATATAAATTCTTGTCTCTCTTAATAGTTCTTCAGTAACTTTCTCCTGTT
>NW_008236932.1:430918-456033 GCF_000691975.1 Corvus brachyrhynchos | reverse complement strand
TGTGATCTTTATCTTTCTGTGAACCCAGAATGGCTCTGGTCGTGTCATATCAGAAATAGGGAGTGGAAATTAAGCTGGCAGCTGGCATTGCAGGATAGAAGTGGACTAGCGCATTGTTAAGTAGAATTGGCCAAGGGTGACTGTATAAAAGAAAGATGCCCTTGTACATTTAGGTAGAAAATTGTAATTTTTTTTCTTTCTAAACCACAGGAACTTTTAAAATGCTTAACTTTTGAACAACTTGTTATATTTTGTAATGTTAGGGAAAAGCTAGATCCCCTTAAAATTACAATGGGAACATATTTTTTTCAGGGCAGGAAACTGTGACCCATTCCATCTTCCTTGAACAGAGTACCTAGAGTCTGTACAGAGGAGATAAAATATGATACTGCATCACCTAAGCTTTATTGTGTGATGGGGAGAATCTACATTATTTTGGGAGACTATCATCTGGTAGATAACAAAATCTGTAGTCTCTTTCAAGTTTACTGCTTATTCTAATATATTCATGGAGAATCAAGCCCTCAGTTAAAAGAAAAGTGAGAGCACTTTTGCAACTGCCAATATGTAACTGTTGGAACTCTGCAGAGGCAAGCTAGGTTCAACAGGAAACATGTCACCTCATGAAAAAAGACACCTTCTCAATGGATATGCCACTCTGGTTCATCTTCATTTTCATATACCTGAGTTACTTGGAAGTGAGAGAAAAAATGTTTCTTAAATGCTTTAAATCTGTCATAATGTAGTGTATTTCATCAGACAAAAGCTAACCTGAAATAAAAGTTCAAGCACACTAAAGAGTTGAACATCTGTCATGTGGTAAGCTTTGCACCTCTAATTAGCTCATTTGCTTGAAAAGCTGAAGCTATGCTTAGCACGTTAACAATGTTCTCAAATTCTATAGAACAATTTAGTACTTCTGTCCTCTTATCAAGTAAATAGTTGCTCAAAAATGCAGGAGACAAGAAAAATCCTCTGCTCTGCTCAGTGAGAAGAAAAAATTTTTCTGCAAAAGACCTTTTGCAATACAGGTCCTGACATTCAAATAATGAAACTCTGGTTCTAAAGTTTATGTGACCTCCATATTTCAAAAACCTGTCTAGCCTACATAACCTCGGAGGATGCTTTTCAAAAACTGTGCAACGGGACACACACCATCTTCTGACCATAGCTTATTATTAATTTGCAGATAAGATTTCCCTTTTTTTCAAATCACAGAAAGGACGAAAAACAAAGAAGGATACAAAATGCTACTGCTACCTACATACAGGAAGTTCGTTCATAAGTATCAGGGTTGTCTGGATTCATCGCCTGTACGTTCACTTTGAATCCAGATCTTTAGAAAATGCTTTTTCTTTCACAGGAACATACCTCAGCCACGAAACAACAAACAATAAAACATGGAAGCTCTGTCTAAACAGCAAGGACATTCCTCAGGAAACTCTCAGTCTTACTGAAATGTTTTCCCCTTTGTGTCAGTTCCTTTCAGCTTAGTGCAGGCAACTGTCTCAGGAGGTTGTGTCTTGGGAATTTTTATCTGATTATGATCTTGGGAAATATCCCACTGTTTTTCATACAATTCCCAAGTATTCCATGATTTCCTCAAACAGACGTTCTGCCTCAGAACAAAAACATGTAACAAGTATCTGTTTTCTATGAAAATCAAAACAAAAGCTTTTATAGGTGGGGACGACTTGCAGAAATTATTTATTATGTGCAATGTTAAAGAATTATAACACTAACATTTAAATTCACTTATCCTGATATTCCTCTTCAAAATTTTATGGTATTTCCTTGACATTAGGCAATACTAATGCATTTGTACTCTGATTAAGTGCATCAGAAATCTTAATTTCTGAATTATCTGCTTATTGAATTTATTTAGCAAAAAATCTTCAGAGCAAGATTCTTACAGAAAAATGTCTGGTCAAAATGCCAAAGGAAGAACTCTTGAACTTATCTCTGAGTCAATAAACAACACGAGTCAATAAGTAACACAGTCACAGTCTTCTGCCAACCAATTCAAAAACCGAAGAAAAATACTAAATTCAGTAAATACATGACTGAAGACATGCTGCTCCATCCTTACAATACTGGCATGCTTGCTTATTTGTCAAAACCAAAATGATTATCACTCATGAGTGGCAAAAAGTTTCAAGGAACAGACATAGGAATAGTGGATTAGACTCCCTAGATTATTTACTTCATCAAATACAGGGAATTTTCCTAATTTATAGGCTAGTTTCAATATGTACACAAAATGTTCATTTGCACAATGACTTTGAAACCATTTTCCATGGGGCAGAATATCAGCATAGGTTTTTTTTCACAAGCTGCTGTATGTACACCACATATTAATCAAGAACATGAAAGAACTCAGTTTAGCACCTACTGCATTTAATTTGGCAAACTTAAATACAAACTCACTGGAAAATTCAATCAATGCAAAAAAGTCTGGACATTATCTTTTATTTCAAACACAATCATATGCACTGTCTCTCAGTCACCAGTGTCTGTTTCTCTGAAGAGGACAAATGCTCTGCTCTGCCTGGGCACTTTCCTCAGTCCATCACTTCCTCCTCTACATCCTCCTTCTCATTTGATCTAGTAGTGATTTCTTATCAGGTCTTAAGAAAGTTTGAAAGGGCTGAAGTTAGCTTCCATTATATAGAGGAGAATTTAGGCCTCTTCAGCTATTTGTGATGAATCCTGCCTAACCCAACAAACACTGTGACAGTCATAGCAACCGCGCAGTGCAAGACTCCAAGTCAGGTGTCCTGCTCAGCCTGTGCAGGGTGAAGCCCCTGCCCCAAAAAAACCTTGCTACTTCTGTGAAATAACCTGAAGAATAATATTCCATTTTTAAGTCAGACTGTCAGGCAGACAGAAACGTAAGAACCATCACTCCTTCTTCTAGAGGGAAGAGGAACTTTGACTACTACTATTTAGGAGACAGTAGAACAGGGAATCTGGTTTCTGGTCCTATTATTCTGGGGTAATGATATGTATCACCATCACCACCCATTCCTTAAAGAACCTAGAAACAGACTACCTTAGACTACCCTCTGTCATTTACAGATACCCGAAAAATATCACTTGCAGATACCTGCAAAATAATTACCTTGTTTTTGCATAAACAGCATCTTAATAAGTTTGGATTGATTTTGGGTTTTTTAACAGGTAGCTTTGGGCATGTAAAAGCAACTAAAGTGTTAAATAGGGGGACAGTCAAATTAATCTCACTTTATATTTGCACCTTCTGGTGTATGTTGACCCATGGTTTTGACTTTGATCCCTCTTGAACCTGTTCAGAGCTTAAACAATTATACGGTGTTGACATTTCCTGGCTCGCTTCCAGTCATTACGATTTTCATGCAAGATATTTCATACAGATCTTGTTAACTTTCCAGATTAATTCTCACCCTTCATCATTTCACGGCATTATTGTACCTAAGTAATGTTCTACAGCAGTTCCTGCTGTTTTAAACACCACAGTCTTTTGATAATACAGAATTAAGCTACTTGAAGAATGTCAAGCATTTTTATTTTTATTCAGATTTCCGTACTTGTTAAGTACTCTTGAGGATTTCGGGGGGATTTTTTGTTTATTTGGTTTCTTTCTTTTTTGTTCCTCTGAATAAAATTCAACCCATTCAACCTAAAATATTAAGCTGCAATATTTTGTAGTGCAACATTTCTCAGAAAAAAAAAAAGAGAAATTCAAGTATAGAAGAACATTGAAACATTATTCTTGCTTCATCTTTTTTTGTTATTTGTCAAACCATTGGCAATATCTTAAGTCAACTAAACTGACTGATTTTGTACTTTGAAAAATATATGCCTTTTTTTGATGACAGCAAAGTTGTCAGAAGCATATTCAAAATCTCCTGTTGGAATCAGGTTACAGACTCAGTAATATATAACCTCTGTGGTCTGGGAAAGGACAAAGGTAGAGACTGAAATACGGTTTAGACAATCAATAATCACCTATCACTAGTAGTATCTTTGGTAATGATGACAGAATAGTAATTAAAAAATAAAAGCAAACCCAAAACACAAACCCTATTGGGATTATTAATTACAGATGTAGTTTCAAATAAACTAAAAAGCAGACAGTTTTAAACTCTGGGTTTGATTCCTTTTGCACTGCTGAGAAAAAAAATATGTGGTTAATTTTTCTTGCAGCAAATTTCTTACATCTAAAAATAATCATGTTTGATTATGATTTTTCTTGATTTTTAGTAAGAACCTCAATACAGTTCACAAGAATGAAGTTCTTAGATGTTCACCGCATTGCAATTCTAAATCACTATTTCCATTAAGATTGGACTAAAGGCAACCTGACTTCTAATTTACTGAAATAACAGTCCAGCTATGATTTGCTACCATTATTACTTTTTAAATGTAAAAGTATCAGAGACAAAGGCATTTAAGAATAGCCACATAATTTTTTTTTTTTATGTGGCCTGAAGAAAATGGTAGAATTAGGTAAGGGGAAGCAAAGGGGTAAGACAATTAACCTATTAGTCTCCAAAAACCATTTTCATACATACTACCCTAATGTCAGAAATTGTGCAAAGACAAATTACAAAATACTTCTGTTTTCTGAGGAAAAGACGAAGACATTGACAAGAGGGGCTCTGGGAAATTTTTAATTTCAACTGAATCATTGCAGCCTTCAATCACTGTGGATGGTCCTCACTGTCCATGCACAAAGATCTTGCACAGAAAAGCAGAAATCTTAACTTTATGTCTTTCAAAATGGACTTTCCTTTATAATTCAACTATTGATTGTTTGCAGCAGTAATCCTGTTCTGTTAAATGATGCCTCTGAAGACACTCTATGCAAAGCAGTTAAATATACTTCTGTGTATCTATGAGAAACATCACCAGTGAACTTCTCAACGCTCCCAGGAATGAGTAGGTACACAGTAAGACTGTGGAGTTCTGTGGGGAGAGATTTTTCCTGCGTTTGTTTAGGCTTTTCTAGTTTTGTCCAACATACAGGGGCTAAGAAATGTCCCTGGAAGTTGGACCAAACCCAGCTCTGAGAGTTTTGTACTTTTCTTTGATAGCAAGGCCCCTTCTAATTTGTCCTACTTCGTTAGAGTTGTCATCCTACATCCACTCTGTTTTGCCTTATCCTTGGGCTTAATCACTGTAATTTGCTCAATGGGTATACAATTCTCTTTGTCAAAAGCTGGAACAGCATCTGTTGGTAACACCTTGTATTTGTACATCTACAGGACCAGATGGTTAAAAACTTTTGAAAGACCTCAGCCAAATCAGCCACCTACCAAAACCAGAAGGGGACTAAGGAAAAATACTTGAGAAATCTGGTCTGAAAACCAAATGGCCTATTAGCTGCTGGGAAGATGACACCTCTTCATTTGGAAGAAATCCAGGACCTTCAACTGAAATTTCCTCTAAGGAAGAGAATTTTTGTACACAGATAATTTTACAGAAATACCTTCCTTCAGTCAATCTCGTGCAGCTATTTATTATCCGCATCAAAATACACAGACACAGCAAGCAAGTTTTCAAAGGTGAATGCAGAAGTGTTCCTACAAAATTTTTGATCTTCCTTCACTCAGAAATTGCTGCCTTAGATCTGATGAAAATCTTTTCTGTGCTAGAAACCCAAATTAAAATTCAACAAAAGTTGACAACATTTACTTAAGAAAATTAAAATGCTATTTGAAATAAAACTGTTGAGGACAGCATGGAAATGAAGGTTCAGAAACTAGGAGATTCATATTTGACTCAAGTATTTTCTGCAGCTATTTTTTAGACTTCTTCCACTACATGAGATTTAAAGGGTTACTATCCTTTGAAAACATTGATAGAAATACAATAAAAAGCAGAAGGAAAACTTCTGAGAACTATATCTCAATGAAATCTAACTCCACCCTTTTGGTACCGCTGCTTAGATACTTCATGATATTCAAAATAACTTGGCCACTACGAATGAAATGAATCCCTTTCACTCCCACACATTTCTGTACTCCTGATAAGGAAATGGTGTGCATGGCAGGGGATTTAGCAGACTACGAGGTTACTCAGAGGCCATGCACCATCTGTTTAATCAAATGCACACATACCATCACTCTTTTAAAGCTCACTTTTTTTTTTAATCTTTCTGGGATTTTTGTTTGGTTGGTTTTGGGAGGGTGGTTACTAGCAAATGCACTTTTATGGATCATTTTGCTTAAATCTTCATCTTTGCAAAGAGTACCAGGCAGGAAAAAATCCAAATGTCTTTTGATTGGAAAAATAAATAGTGAAGTATAAACCAACAAAAGAATCTGCAAAAACATATTTCTTTGAATACCAACTTTTGTAAATTATAAATAGTATTGCAAGATGCTAAGGGGAATTAATCCTTCCAAAGGCAATGTAATAAAAGCTCAAATATTGTTCAATCTATTCTCCCATTACACCAAGGAGGAAGCTTCAGTGATATTATTGGTGATGTTATTAAACAAAAGAAAACAAAAGAAAACAAAAGAAAACCAAATCAAACCACAGCAAAACCAAACATCAACAACCCCTAAAAACACACACAAAAAAAATCAAGACTAACCAAAATCAAACTAAACAAAACAAATCAAAACAAAACAAACCCAAAGAAAAAAAACACAACACACACACGACCCACCCCCCGGCCAAAAAAAGGCCAATAGCAACAAAAAAAAAAATAAGTGTTTTGAAGTATTTATAAGATTACAAAGGCTACCCAGAACTGTTTCACTTTGTATTTCAACCTTCAAAGGAAATTGATTTGGAAAGAAAACCTTATACTGTAACTTCAGCCTGAGTGAGAAAGTAAGTGAGAAGTAGTGTCAAAGAAACACAGCAATATAGACTTTTAGTAAGAGAAGACTTGGAGAAAATATCATATGGTGAGAACAGATGATATGGCTGGGCACAAGGGAAATTTCACTGGTACGGTTTGAAAGGATATCTAACGTGCTTTACAACCAGCATGTCAAAATTTCTGTCTAAGAAACAAAACAGAGAGCTGTTTCAACGACACTGAGAAAACGGGTCCAACTCTGGAATAAGGCTTTTCTCAGCACCAGACTTTTAAATTCTATGCCCTTTTTTCCAGAGTCTGACAGTTCCTACAAGATATAATGAAACAAAAATTAATATATTCTTTTTTTAACTGCAAAGTATTGACAGCAGACTCCCCTCTACTGATGCAGGTAGTAAACATGTGGGGTATGTGTGCTCAAAGGTGTTGCTTGGATGTAAAAACGGTAAAACTGAGAAAGGAATCAGGTGAATATGTGAAGCTAGGAGATTTAATATCATTTCTAATTGTAAAAAGAAGTGCTCTACAAGCTTGTATCTTATGCTTCAAGTTTATAATGTTTCCCTCTCATGTGAATTTAATAAAAACAGCAGTGTTGCTTCATATTTCCTTTTAGAACGGGCAACAACAAAATCTCCATTCTGCCTGTCTGTGTAATTTCATAAAATATGCAGAGACTCCACAAGACGCAGAGAGTCAAACTGTTGGTTCTGTTTGGGTCAAAACAATCTTATGCAAGGAGAGGAAAAGGAAATCTGTGCTGTTCAACAGCCTAGGCTTCATCTTTCTATATTTACCTGTGCTTTCTTGGCAAATTTGTTTGCCTTTTGCTAGATTTTCACCTTGACTGATCTTACTGTTCTGTTGTAATACTCTACAGGGGCCAATCTGAAACTCAGTTCAGAAACAAGCCCCGATTCCTCATAAATCTGTGCAATCTAATTGACTAGAAAAGCTTTCAACAGCTTTTAATCATCTCAAATGCTATGCAAAAGGCACTTTTCTTATCACTAGATTCTGCCTCTTACTTCTCTCCAGAGAGCTTTCAAATTGTGATTGAAACACTGGTTTATAAAAAGAAAAAAATATTACAAGATAAGCTTCACCTTAGAATGCTTCTATTTAACAGGCTGGTCTGTGTATGTGTGACTTAAATGGGACAAAATGTTTGTGATAATTTTGACCTATGTGTACACTCACAAAGTTAAAAGAAAGTCCAGTATTAACTGTTCTTAGGTTATGCCCATTTATGTTCACTGAAGAGACCTGAGGTTTTGGAGCTATTTGTGTTTTTCATGCTAAAGATGCATGATTATTACTCAGGAATATGGGACTCAGGAATTTATAGCTGAGGTGCCATAGCAATATGATAAACTACAGCATGGTAACAGAAAAAAAATCCCGATTCACCAGGTGTAGGAAAATGGTACAGTTATTGCTTATTGATGAGTTTCAAAACTGAAATGTGATAATAGTTTTGGTGTCCAGAAGCTCTCAATGAACTGTAAATATTAATCACTACTTATACACTTGACCTTTAAAAAATTAAAATTTTCAGTGGAAGAATACTATCAGTAAAGGAACATGTCTCTAAATGTTGAAGATTAAAGCATTTTCTAATGAGTGGGAGTGCCCAAAATTAAAAGATTCCAAGCAAAACCAAATTTTTTACATCCTGTCAAAGAGTTTCAACACTTATCACACGACTCACTCAACTGATTCAAAGGAACCTCTTTTTCTCTTTTTTCTCTTCCAGGGGTCCTCCTTTAAATTTGCCATGTGTTTATGTTTAAACACAGGCAGTACTTGTGACACTCATAACCTAAGCATATCTGAAACTCTATGCAAATCAAACACCATATCCACTTTTTTTATGTTATAGCACTACTTATAAAAATAACCTGTTGCTAAAACAATACTAGCACTGAAGTATAAAGACATGTTCTTCAGAAGCAAGAGATATTGTAAAAATCCTGCAAATTATGAGTACAGCACTATTTTCCTAGCCCCATGCTCTAACCAACTGAAGGTCTGAATGCCTAAAAAAATAAACTTTTTTTTGTTGTTTCAGCAGTATAAAAAAAGTTTCATGTGCTCTAATTAAAAGTCAGAATCATTGACAAATGAGAAGAAAACACTTGTACTTCAGCCAGATCCTGCCCAAGTGTCAGGATTTGTCTTGAATATATATTCACTCAGTTGTAACTCTGATGTTAGTCTTCAACCATAGCTGCCCATAAATCAGTTTTCCCTGTTTTAACTTTACACACTCATCACTTAACTGCTGGATGACTCACTATGTGCCTTTGAAGGCAAGTACCCATTTTTTTCCAAAAATAAAGTATGTCCATCAATGAAAGTAGTACGCTAAGTACGTGAAAGCAAGCATTGCCTTTTAAATGCTTCTCCATGAGCAGATGACAGCAAATTTAAAAGAACATGATGTTCTTTCTGCACATATTCATAACACACCATTTTCTTCTCTGGTAAATGGGCATTTCTCTAAACAGGAGAAGAATTAAGGGCACAAAAGTGTATGCATCCACAAGTGCCCAAATAGTAACATAAAATCAGGATGTGGAAGCCCCAATTTTAATTTATTTAATAAAAACAATTTTTAACAGTGCAGAGCTTTACTTGCTCCTACTATTAATGCTTTGTCATCCCCGATATATCTCTGTATTCACTTTAGGAGGCTAATGAAGGTAACCTTTGCTCAGAAGAAAAGTTTTCCTTAATACATGGAAAGAAGTAGAAAGAATTTTTAGTCTTTTTACATGAGACTCATGGCAATATATTTATGAAATATATGTTGTCAAAAACAGTTAAAATTTTTCCTGGTAAAAGTAAACAAAAAGTATGGAAATCATTCTGAAAAACTTATTAGCATATTCACACTTCAACATGTCATCCAAACTGTACAAAGTTACACAAAGGCACACAGCATCACATAAAATCTAAGACATTTTGCACAGAGTCAGCTATTTCAGCACACAGCTTTAATACAGGATTCAACTGTATAAATAGAACATAAAATACATTCTAAGGAAATAATGAAACAATAGGAAAAACAGATCTAATGTATGTCTACATCTTTGAAATCTTCATTTAAAAATGAGGCTGCTACTTCTATTTCAGCCCATCCTGGCAAACTTAATGGTCTTGCAAAGTATATAATTTCAGTAAAATATGTACTGATATCAGCACTGCGGTATTTTGCATCATTTGGTCTGGTAAGAACCACAGCAGACCACAAAATTTGCAACAAAGACAAAAATTCCATCTGGATCCCAGAAGGTGCACTCCTTAACAAAATGAATTCTAACACCTAACAAAATAAACTCTAATCTTGATGGGGCAAAGTTGTAGAATCATTGAATCATTAAGGTTGGAAAACACCTCCAAGATGATAAAATACAACTTTTTCACCAAAGAAGATAGAAGTTATCCATCTCTTCTTTTCTAATTATGTGTATCTGATTTTTTCAGTGTAATGGGTTAGCAGCTACGGAAAGGATTTAAAACAAAGCTGCAGCTTTATAGGATCTATTACAGCCCTCCCACTCCCACAGCCTGAGGGCAGAGTGAAGGTTTGAGTGGTGAATTGAGGCTGGAGACCTGTAGGTTCACCCTACAGTGCCCTGCACAACTCTGATCATGAGCTTCTGAAGCTTGCTCAGCATGGAACAGAAATAGGAGCAGGGCACACAAGGGGCATTTCAAGGAGAGGCCTCCAATCTCATCAGCCTCCCATCCCCAGAGAAGCCATGATACATGAATGTTTTGTAGTTGGAGCTTCCTGCTTTCGGTCTCCTGATGGGACCTTGGCACTGATAGTAGTGATATGCTTCTCAGGAGTCTTTTCTTAGAGATAAGCCTTAACAAGGGAAAATTACAAATTTTTTCTTGGTCCCATCGAGGCATTTTTTTAAAAAAGCTTTTTATACAGCTGCAAAAATTTTCAAGATTTTTAGTAATATTTGAAGAATTTTAAAATTAGGAAAGAGACTCCTTTAAAATCTACTACCCTTGTGTTAGTGTACTCTTTACTCTTTTGATTAACATCCCAGTTCTGAATGAAGTGGGAATTTATGTTCTCATTTCATTCCATAATGCAGGTGGCTATTAAATATGCAATATGTGTTTGCTAACTTCACCTTGCAGTTTTGTGATCACTGAGTAGATTTATTTAATTATACTGTTTTCATTCCAGAATCATGCTGGGAACTGGTGATCAAGCAGCCAGTTACCTTGATTTTCATGTCACATTTTACCAGTTTAACTTTATGGTCAGCACCAGTCATAAACTGGGGCAGTTAGGGTCAGATGTAGCTCTGTACACCACAATCAGCCTACTACAGATTACTGTTTAAGAGAGCTAAATCCTATTTTTTATGTAATCCATCAAATAGTACCAGTGCAACAAGTCATCCCAAAACAAAGCTGATTTTTCTTCCCCAAGTATTTTCCAGATCACTGAGCTGACTGAAAATGCATGAATGAGAAGCACATAATTTCACAAAGAGTTTAGGGCTTGTTGCTGACAAGTGAAAGAATTTCTTTGGTTTTTAAAGTGAAAATATTTAGTAGAAAACTTATTAACCACGAATAAATTGAAAACATAAATTCATAAAATTTATAGAAACAGGTGGCAAACATTCCTTACTGAGAGCAAATCTATTTTTAGTGAAAGCTAGAAGTGAAATCTAATCTATTGAGTACAGCTTGAAAAAATTAGTATTCTCATTAGAAGTCTGTCATTTTGTTTAGCATACTTAATAGTATAGGAAATTAGCCCAGCCAAAAAATGTTGGTTTATGTAATAAGCACTGCTCTGACTGGTCAATGTAATAGGGATTATGACATTTATCCCTTTTGCTCAATACAATAAAGATCTATAAGGGAAAGAAAAACCAAAAAAAAACTACCCTCCAGGCTTAATCTTTATTGCAGAAATAAAATTGTATAAAGAATCTTTACACTAATCCTCAGTCTGTAAAATAATCTCTATTTAGATTTAACAACACTGCCAAAATAGGTTAAAAAGGTTAGGAGCAGCCCAAACCTACATATGCAGTAGCCAAAACCTAGAGCATTATTAAAGTTCAAGAGAAATGACAGCTTGCTTTGTCAAACTGCACTATGTTCCTCAGATCATCTAAGCTCAGAGTGGCAATTTGTCATTCACAAACTCAGCAGCTGGAGAGCACCAAGGAGTGCACAGCTTGAGCAGGACATCAACTGGGCCCAAATTCAGTGCTGGTAAACTATTGAGATCACGGCACATCAACATATCCTTTCAGTGGGATTAAAGGTAACTATTATGGAATACAGCTTTTTATTTTCCAGACAGCTTTTCTTAATTCCTGTAATCACTGAACACCAGGGCTTTAGTAAAATGTCAAAAGCCCTCTCCCTGCTTTGGGACCAGTTAGCTGACCTTTGCCAAGAAGGCACTACTCAGTAAAAAACTGTTGCGCAAAAGTTGAAAAAATGCTGATTAATAACCAAAGTCTGGAAATAGCAGTGAACTTCAATATGTGGTATTTAAGGACTTTCCCTTAAAAATCAGATGCATTTCATATATGATAGATATTTCACACCCTTCACTGCACCAAACAGCCTTCCTTAAAGACCCTCTACTGTCTGCACTGGCATCTTCCTTCAGGACCCATTTTTACTCCTTTCTATAGAGTATCTGTAGAGGAAGAGAGGTATCTCAAACTGGTAACTTTCACAGGATGCTTGATAATCTGCAGATAATGTCATGATATTAGGGGCATTTTCTTTATTTAGTACTAATCTTCCAAAGACTTACACATGTAAATTTGCTTTAGTACATGTGGGTCAATACCATTCCTCTCAGCCACACTGCAGAGTGATGCTGCTCGTGCACATCTACAGGATAAGAAGGGGATAGTAACAGGAAAAAAATGAAAAACTGCTTATTCCACCATTGCTATGAAAAGGAATGCCCATTAAGTGATTGTATAGCAAAATCTGGGCTTTTAAAAAAGTATCTGAAAACAATTGATAATAGGACCAAATCACACAAAAACTCAAACATTGGCAGTGAATAACAGAAGGGTAAGCAGCTGGCAATGACCTGAGCTGTTAATAAAAAATACAGCTACAGACATAAAGTCATGCAAAAATTTCCCGTTGGGATGGGTGGAGGAATTTCGTGAGTCTCAGTAAATAAATAAACTATTCTTTTACCAAAGAAATTATTCCAATACAAACCAGAAAATACAAAAGCTTGTAGAACAGCTACAGTGGGGGAAAGATTCTCCTGCTGCAAAGAACAGAAATCCTCCTGAATTTTCAGTTATTTAGGCATGTAGAGACTAAGGTGGAGTTATGGAGGACACTCAGAGGTGCCAAGTAGTAACATGCCAACTTCCCATTAAAATCAAAGTACAATGCAGCCATTTTCAAAATACTACTTGTAGTTATTGTCTGCATCTAGAGGATTAAGAGGATGTCCATGAAATCAGAGATAAAGAGCATCATCCCTTATATTTATATAAAATAAAAAACTACCCTTTAGAAACAAGTTATAAGAAGCTGTTTTGTTACAGATACAGACTCCATATATAGCCACATTTGGGGGTTTTATAGCCACATTTGGGGGTTTTATATAGAGAATCCTTTACTGAAGTATTTCCAATTTAGTTTTTCTTTCCACATATAAAGCAATATTTGTAAGACTACTCAGGGTAGTAACTGGACATATTTTTCCTTTCCAAGGGCTTCAATTCAACATAGTTTCCTCTGTCTTTAATGTCGAAAATCAAGGAATATGTGTTTCCTGATAAAAATCTTGTGCATGGATCCAGGTTGGATTGGGCTTTGAGCAACTTATTCTAATACACAGTGTTCCTGCCCACAGCAGGGGGGTTGAAACCTGACAGTCTTTCAACCCTAGTGATTCAATTATTCTATAAACATGTGTTTTGCATTGGGTGACTTCATTTACCATTTTAGTAGAATTTCAAATGTGTGAAATATTTACCCTTCCTCTGTGAACGTTTTTTTTCCTTTGTTTTAACCAGGATACTGGTTTCATCTCTCAGTAATTCAGTAGCATGATTGTGTGAATACAGGCTTCCCCTATTAAGATTTCATGGAGAAAAAAACATCTAATGTTAAGCCTATAGTAGCAAATTAAACAACATCCAAGGGCAATGCCAAGTACTGAATTACAATTTTCTTTACCAGTGTTTGAGCAGTCCCTGGTATAACTTTGGTTGTGACAATTAGAACATCACTAAATAATTTCTCATGTGCTGTACACGATTTCACACAAGAGAGTAGGATGGTCATGTTTATAATCAAGAAAGTTTAATTTTCTCTTATCTTAACAAGCAGTAGATGAACTAGACAAATAATTTTTCTTTCGAGGTAGGAAAGTTGTTTCCCTATCTAAAACTTAACCTATTCCATTCCTTCCACATGGAAGGAAAGCTTTCTTTCTTCCATTCTAAGTTTTCTGAAGAGGCCTTCTTGAGCTTTTTAAGTGACCAACCAGCAAAAAAATTGCTATGGTTCTTATGAAGAGATTGAAGAACACATCCTCTTCAGCTGTATTTTGTACATATGTGATTTCACAGGGAGCTGAAGCTACCTGGCATTCTTCTTTGGTCCTTAAGGGGTATCATATAATTTAGAAACTAGTTAAAACTGAGTTGTACTCAGGGAAAGACAACACATTGGGAGAAGTAACTTAAATTTTTATTATCATTCTATCAGTAACTGTGTATTATGGTTTTATCAGTAATTAAAATTCTATCAGTGAGATTTTTTTAACTGTTAAAGCAGTTACTTTTCCCCCTTTTTAACAAGGTAATATGAAATGCAGTTTGTGCACTTCTTTTCTTCACATTAAAATATTAACTGCCTGCATGAGCTTTCATGAATGTTACTACCAGTTATTTTTTAATGTCCAACTAAGTTTCTGACAGCTGTAAGAGGCAGCTGGGCAGACTGGTAGCAAGACAAAATTCCATCAATTTTGGGATATGAAAACTTTTTGGTTTTTTTCTGCTTTTTTTTTTTCTGAAGGAGATTGTAAGCATTGAGACAATGTACTGAGACTGCCAGAACAGCCTTTGAATATTTAGATTGTGTTACATCCCATGGTCCACATGTAATATCAGCCAGCAGAAACTGCGAATTTCTTTGTACCTTCACTCTGTTTCTACTGTAGAAAGACTGGTTGATACCTCTTGGCACAAAATCAAATCTTTTCAAGACATAAAATTTTAATGCATTGTATAGATTAGTGCACCAAAAGGAACAGGTTTAGCTGGCTTTCTAGAATTAATATTATTTTATATTTATTAATACTATTACACGTAATTTGGCTGAAAGAAATTTTTACTGATTTCTGCATAAAGAAAATACCAAACAGGGTATTTTCAAAAATGAACACCACTGCATCTGCAAGCAAGATTTAATATTGCTCCCAAGTCCTGCAGGGATGATTCTTACAGCAGGTGAAGAGGAATGTTCTTGTAAAAATAAATCAGATAGACTGTAATTCTCCTATTGTAAAGTTTTATTTGGTTCATGTCTTGCCAAAAATTAAATCAGGAATGAAGACAAAGAGAGAAGAAAAAACCCAGGGTTTTAGTGATAATTGTTTTATTACATAATTAAGATTTAATAACACGATAGAAAAGAAATAAAATTTTCATCTGGATGGACTGTGAGGGTGAAATACTCATGTCTTTTGCTAATTTGTGTGGCTGTATGATAAAAAAATAAATAGTAAGGTTACAGCTTGTCTTTGTCAACTGACTCCAAAATCCCTGCTCCCAAAAATAGCTTCTTGTACAATTCAAAGATTACTCACTTTATTCCAAAGATAAAAGCACTTAAAAGGAACTTATAAACAAGATACAGGGAAAAGATATAAATGCCTGAAATATCCTATCAAATAGTTTTACAGACAGAATGTGTGGGACAGTTATCTCTCTTCTTCACTTAACAGTGTACAGGTTTTTTCCATAGATTAAAATTGGTAGATTTTCATTACACACACAAGTATAAGCATTTACCTTTCTCTTCCTTTCCTTTTTTTCCCTTATTTTTCTCCTCTGAAACCTGTTTCAGAAAGACAAAATCAATGCTTTAATATAAGCAAGAAGCATTATGTGCCATGCAGCTCATACACATCAAATCAGAAAAACTCCTCTTTGCCCAGACCCAGCCAGATGCTAGAGGCAACCTCCAGGATAAAAGACACTCTAACGACAATGTGTTATCCTTTAAACTCTCTAAGGATAATTTTCATTATTTTTAATTAAATGCATTGCCCAAAGTATTTTCTACACTTTGTGTGAGAGAGAAATATTTTGAATCATAGCAGCTTTCAGTTGCACAGAACCACAACCAGGACTAAAGACAGTTTTGGAAATACCAACCTTTTTACAGTGGAGATACGAAAAGGTGGTATAAGGAATACAGCCAATGGGATACTTGACAGGAGGTGGAGTTGAGGCTGAGGAAACCAATGGGATTAACACAAAGGAGGGATTTAGGGAAGGAACCAATGGGGTGTCGAGTACACAGAACTTTCTAGAATTAATACATATTAACTTTGGGCATATGAATATTAACAAATTTATACATAAAACAGGATGGGGGGAAACATGAACCTATCACATAAAAATATGTAAACTGCGGAACTGGGAGATTATGGTCTCTCACCCTAACCACGAGTGAGGCATTCAACTTCAGGGCCTGACCACCACAGCTTGGTGTCTGTTGGATCTTCAGGGGTCAGGGTGGCTGCAGCCACTTGCACTGTTACATGTTTATATTTTGCATTTATATATAAATAATACAGTGAAATGTAAAAAAAAAAAATTATGTCCCAAGATGAGCAAACAAGCAACAAGCAGTGAAAAACAAAGGATGAAAATAAAACAGAATAAAACAATTCTGGGCAAAAGACATTGTTTGGAATGGAGAACATAGCTCTTCTGAGCATATTGAGCACTGACTTCAATCTCCTGTACATTTAGATCCACAGAGTTGTATATAGCCCTAAATAGAAACATACCAAGAAAAGCAGTATTTGTCTTCTTGGCAACAAAGTGCTTTAATAAGGCAAGTCGGAGTCCCACCAAGGGTTGAGAAACTAATACCCAAAGGAAACATAGAGCTTGACAGAAAATGCGCAGAAAGAAAAAAATACCTGTTTATGTTTTCACAAAAGACTTATTTAATCAACTTTTTGATTAAAAGAAAAGGGAAGTGGTCTGCAATATGTTCACCAGTATCTGACAAAATGAATTTAATTACTACAATATGATACATAAAATTGTAATTGCTACTAGAAAGAGAAAGATGGGCTAGCCTACAGATACTAGACACCTATCTACATGAACATGCAGAAAGAAGCAGACCACTTAGCCTCAATGCTTTCTGAATTGCTAAAAATGGATGTTTTTTAAACTGCCATATGGAGAACAGACTTATCATTACCCAAAGCATGAATACTTACATCATTATTTCTTTCCCTGACTTTTAATTTTTTTTTTGTCTAATATTTTGCCAAACTCTGCAACTTACTATTGCAGATGTACATTTAACTTACTTTGCAAAGAGCTTAATAAACACAGAACCTGCCAGATGAACACAGGAATTTTTTTTCAAACACTCAATACTCACACTGTTTTAATTCAAATGTGATGACTGTCATGTCTTGGCATCTTTTCCTCTGTTCTCTGGGCTGGTTATATTTTACAGAGGCATGGTAAGCTGTGGAACCAGTGCTGGTAACAGAAACTGGTTGCAAGAGCTGCTGACAGAGGGACACACTCATCAGCACAGTCTGCACCTCACTGCTTTGAGTTGATTGCAATACACTATGGGAGACAAGGCCAAGAGAAGGAAATTATGGTAATCTTTCACAGCAAACCTTGTACAGGAAGCAGAACAGCTAGGTTTCCCCCTTTCCTAAGCCTAATACCTAACATCTTGACTCTTTTGATTGGGAGTATGCTCTGCCTCTTCTCTGACAGATATTCTCATTTGCTTTAGCAAATTTCACACTGAGAGGCTGGACAAGGCTGCAAATATCTCATTATTCATTTCAATCAGGTAATATCCTGCTAATTGTTTCTCACCAGTAGCTTTATGTACATAAATATAAACTGTTTGTAGACAGTTGCTGTAAATAGAAGCTTTTTTTTCTATCTTTTGATCAGCAATACATCAAAATATTCTGTATCTCCACTGAAAAGTTCTCCGCTTACTTGTCTAGTCTGTGACAATTGCTGGCAAAAGGGAGTGTTTAGGATATACTCCTGGTACCATGGTGTCAAGTGTATAACAAGCAGTCACAGAAGAGCAGACAGGCAGTTATCTAGACAGTCAAAAAGAGGAAGCTGTCAGAACCACAACAGAACTCCAGTGAAAATGAACTTAAGTGACTGAAGGAGGATTACATAAAAATGCATTGCTGCATCAAGATCATACAAACCCACAAACCATCTTCATGCAAACCATTTTTTTTCTGAAGTAATAAAGCTAAAAGCCCAATCCCACTTAAAGGGATAAAATAGAATGCAAATTTTTCACCTGAAGATGTTGGAAATTTTTTTCCACATCATTAACTGTTTCAGTTCTCTGTGAACCAAATCCAAATGAACAAGAAAAGACCAAAAAGCAAGACATGCTTTAGCAACAGGTTTCTGGGCATCATTTCAGATTTTTTTTCTCTTGATTAGTATGGAAGAAAAAATTTTTTAAAAACTCTAAAATCCAATCTGCCAGAACAAAAAAAATCAGTGCAAAAAGTGGTTTTTTAATTGCTCTGTGAGAGTACTTTCCTGCCCAAGCTGTATTAATTTAATACATTACAGAAAGGATAAAGGTTTAAAAACTTACTTATAATACAATGCACCAATATATTTATAATGCAATGCACCAGTAATAAAAACAGAAAAAATTTGGTTGGGTTGAAAGCTGTTTCAAATTTGAAAAAAGTTGATCAATAAATTAAAAAACAGTGTCTTCATCCTTTGGATGTCTTCTCACGCTTATTTGAATAAAACTATAATTATTTACATGCATTCATCTTTTGTTCATTTCTTTTCTGGTTTTTTGTTTGCTTGTTTGTTTAGTGGGTTTTGGTTTTTTCTTGCCAAGAACATGCATATAAAAATTAGGAAGAAGTGTTAGAAAAATTATTGGTGGTTCTTACTAATATTCAAATTAGAATTCAAAGAGCATGCAGTCCTTAGGTTTAATAAGCAGACAAAATTGTTGATAGATCAAATGAGCACCTGTCCAAAAGAGACCAACTTTTGTCATGTATGTGGTTTAACTCACAGAACTGTCAAACTACATTTCCAAGACAAGCTGTCTTTAAGCAAGCCAAGGACAAAAAAATCAGACTGTTCTTTCTAACAGCACTTTCATACTGGCTACAATTCAGAGCAGTACTACAACACACACAAGAAAAACATTTAAACAACAGCAGAAAACTTCGTAAGAAAAAAGTTTAATTTCACAGGAAAACTCAAACTGCCTAATACATTACCAGAATACATTAGCTTGGACTCAGGTTCTTTCCGGATTACAGCCCTCACTGGATGCCTCTCTCCTGCCAACATTTTGTGTAAAGACCTAAGTGATAATTCTTTTCCGAAAGAAAACTACTGCTCAAAAATCATGTGTAGGTTGTGCCAATGAAGTGAGAGGATTCCCCACAGGCAATTCCAAACAGGAGCTATGATAGTGTTTGACCAGAACTCCCGAAAAACTGGATCATACATTACAGTGGGAGGCCAGCCCAATACCTTACACAGTAGGGAACAGGATCAGATGATATGATTAAAGGCAATTGAGAAAAATGAGGACACATCTGTTTCTGCAGGCTGTGTTTAGATATGCAGACACCCAAAGTGCACCTGCAGCCTTTGGCCATTTTGTCCCACAAAAATTTGGAGAGTCGCATTATGGTGCCAGCCTAAAGTCTCTCTGAAAATGCATCTCATACAGAAGTGCTCTAAAACTTTGTGATCAAACACTTTCTATTAAAAGGTTCTATGTCATAACCCCCCCTCCAAAAAAATTTTTAAATGCTAAGTATCAACACACTTATATAAATATACATGGACACATATGCATTCCATATATACATCGAAATTTTTTAGCCTTAAAATTGGCTTTGAGTTCAACTGCCTAAGTTATCCTCTTTCCACCATCTTTCTGCCAGACTCTGTAAGAGAAAAAATAATGAAAAAATGTTTGTAAGGCTACTGTGTGTTAAGCAATCACCTCAACCTTAGCTTAAGAAACAGTTTTGAACTCATTGCTTTTGCCAAGTTTCCAGCTGAGGCTCACATTTTTGCTAAAGTTCTGGGCTTCCTCAGTTAAAGCTGAATAAGGTGCCACATCCAGAGGCAGCCAGAGGGCCACTGGAGAGCAGCCACATCATGCGGGAACTTGAGAATGGCCTGTCATGAATTCGTCAGCCCAGCACCAAAATTAATCAACAGCTAACTAGAACTGAACTTAGAGAAGATACTAGTGTTAACCTGGGAGTCAAACAATGGCGTTCATTTATATTCCTTCCTCCCATCTCTGTTCCCAACATATGCGTACATCAAAGCAAGGGGCTCGCTGTCCTGGAGGCAGATATCAATTCTGATGTGCAAGATGCTATTCCCCTATCTGCTGCTAGCAGAAGACTAGGGGAAGGTAGCCCTTAGAGAAACAGGAAAACAGCAGTGCAGAGATACTGAGACTTAATGCCTTTCCTCCTTCAGTGGTAACATGATGCTCAACAGACAGCTACAACTACTTGAGGGAAGCCTGTAGTCACAAGATATTGCAGTGTAGCCAGAATATTTACAAGTAGCCCTCAGATTTCTTAAATGAACTTCAGCTGGATTAAAATATGCCAGATGTCTTCCCTGCTTTCACACACAAGAAAAGAAGGAAAAGGTACAGCAAATTTCAGGATTACTGTAAGCTACCACAAGAGTGTTTGCAAATATGTGGAAAATGCCATCCAAACACCAGTTTTTTCCCTGTGTTGTTTTCCCAACTGTGCAAGAAATTTCTTCCTACTTCAACTGTTATGACATAACACACAGGAAAACAGATCTCAGAGAGCAGAACAGATGGTTACATAAAGACCATGAACTATGGAAGAAAAATACGTGTCTGGGGATGTAAAGGGCAACAGGACTTCAGGGAGAAAAAAACTACAAAAGTGAAATTTTATTTTCTTTGAGTAGTATGAAAGATCTTTAAAAAGCAAAATTAGCAAGAAACTCTACTTAAGAATTGTTACCTTTTTGCCTTGTGGTGGCATTATTTGAGATAGTTCTTTGAATACTATCATTTTCATTAGCATATATAAAGATTAGGGAGTATAGAACTCTTAATGTCTGAAATACAAGGCAGATACCATGCAATCTATCTCTCAATTTTGCTGGCTAAGATGCATGAGAATTTCACCAACATAGATTGTTCGTTACTCAGTGTTAACCTTTTCATGCAAGAGACGTAAAAATCATTAAAAATAATAGCAGAACTTTAGAATTCTAATAAAGTACATCCCCAGATCTATATTCATGAAAATTTTGTGACTTATCATGCTATGTCTTTGATTATGCAACTGCAATAGTTTAA
The DNA here is from genome assembly GCF_000691975.1 of Corvus brachyrhynchos. NCBI lineage: Eukaryota > Metazoa > Chordata > Aves > Passeriformes > Corvidae > Corvus > Corvus brachyrhynchos. Next base: position 434,558 of record NW_008236932.1, on the reverse strand, counting down.
AAATTCAGTAAATAAAAATCTCAGAAGTCTTAAGAAAAAGCCATGGTTAGATTTTTGGTGATATTATGTAGAAACAAGAACAGTGTTTGAGCCCTTTTTCCATAACTTTTGTGTCATTTATTTCCATTTCAGTTCAGCAGAGTTCACACAGAGAGGTACTAGCCCGAACATTGTAAAAACCTCCAGCACTATATTAATACTCTGAATCAATGGAAATATACAGCCAACTATTCCCAAGTAAACATCTTATATACCAAATAATACAGTTTGGTTATTCATAATAGTTTCCTTCATAAAACTTAGGTTAAATTTGGTAAACTGGGATGGCAGGGTGCTCTGTACTCTTGAATGCTCCCAACTCACCATTCAGCATAGATAGGTGAAACATAAGTTAAATTCCCATCTGGCACAAATGTGGCTTCCTTCTCTCTCTTAGTGTTCCTGTGCTTAAAACTTGACTCTAATCAGAGCAGGAGCTGAAGGGGAGAGCAAGGGGAGAGTTGAATGAAAGAGAGCAAGGGAACCTCCACGCTGGAGACGTCCAGCTTTAACACTGTTTCAGCTCTCTGACTATGAGCACTATGAGTCTTGCAGCATTCCCTGAATGCAGCAGGTTTTGTTTACTGTGGATCTGGGAATTGTAGAAACATCCCAAAGCAAATGACTTCTCAAAGAGAGATTGGATAAGGAGAAGAGGATAAGAAAATTCCTAGTCTGAGAGACACTGCAGTTCTTAGCTACATCAATGTGCCTTGGTAAGAGGCTTTCAGGTAAGATGGTCTTATCCCATTAAATATTTTAAAAGTCAACACTACTACTGTATACAGATGTTCTAATTTTTAATACTGATCTGTAATGAACTTTTAAGCTAACTGACACAGCCATTGAATTAATTGCAAATTTTGATGTATTTAATGTCATCAAAAGCAGAATAAACACACAGTCTGGCTTCAAGAAGCTGAATTGAGTACAATGCAAATCCTGTAATCTCTAAGCAACCAGAAGAAACTAAACAGAGCTTAAAACTATGAGCTTAAAAAATTACTGCTGTACCTCAGAACACCTTGGAATGGTGAAGGATGTTGCATCCTGGGACATGCATCAATAAAAATTACAACTTTCTTGCTGTTTCTTCAATAAATATTTATTTAGCAATAAGCAGTGGTTTCAAATGCCAAACAAAATAAAGTATGGAATTAAAATATGTAATTCACCTGACTGCAATAAGGTATAGGTATATTCTGAAAAGTAGAAAACAAATTGTCTTGGGATCAAAAAAAACCAAATCCACAACATGAAAGACCTTAGGAGCAGAAACATTTCTAGCATCTGGTTAAAAATGTCTTCAATAATTTTGCAGTACTCTGAAATTTAGGTTAGTATTTTTCAATAAGGGCTGGAAGCTGGGAAAACTTGTATTTAGGTTTTAAAAAATTCATAACATATTCTGATGTGGCAGATCCACAAGACTTGTAAACTGCCATCCTCCTCTGAGATCTGCTCCCATATGTAAAATTAAGCTTCTTGGAGTGATTCCATTACTGTCTTTTTACATCTGGTAAATAGATTTGTAATATTTTTTTTTTTAATGTAGAATTCGCCATAATTTTGTTCATTAAATTTCTCTTTTTATTCATCTTTTGTATTCTAGATGATTTATCACCTAATATATACGCCTTTCCTTCAAGAGTTTTGTAAATTTATACCACTTCTTAGTTCCTTTTTGTAATATATTGAATTCATAACAACATATTGCTGCTCCTTTATACACAAATTTTATTGAAGCAATGACTAAAACTGGGATATTTTATATATCTTGAAGATTAGTAGCTACACAAGGCAATATATTTCCTTGGAAGTATAAGCTTGTTAGCTGCTCTTGACTGTTAAACACATACACATGCCCACCATACACTTCTAATCATTATTAAAGTTTTATAAAAATCTCTTTGACTCTGTTGGGCTTTGGGAAGTTGTCATCTGTGCAAATGTTAACTTTCTTAGAGAATCTTCTTGGAACAGGTATTCCAGAAAAATAATTTGAATCACAGCAGGCAGTTTAAAAATTGCATTATCCCTGAGAGTTAGATAATAACTGATACTCAGAACCTTAGGTTTCTCCCTCACTGTGTTTTATTATAGAGTCTGACTGAACAAATTTTTGATGTACACCATCTGAAATAAAATGTCTTGGAGGGGTTAATTGAATTAATTTCCCATTATTCTAAGAGGGAAGATTACCCATATGGAGTCTCTCCTTCAGATATCTGCTATGGCGCAGCTCTTTCAGAGCTCTTCTCTGCAGCAACAGTGGTACAAAACATCTCCTGCAATTTCAGCAGAATACAGAATGACAATAGCAAGCCTGGGGACAGAATAAGAGCTAATTAAAGGAACACCTCAAGAGTTTTATAGCTCAAAAGGTAGCCAAAGGCAGGTTTACTTGATTAGCAATTCTCTCTCTTTTAAACCACAGTATAGCTCATATAGAAAGTTTTCTTAGAAATAATAGCCAAAACTTTATACATAGGTTCTTTGCAATTCAATCTACACTGGGATACTAAATTTTATTGGTTTTAAAATCAGGAATTTCTAATGTTTGTACCATTTTAAGATAAGATAGTCTAAGAATTTAATAATATTAGTATCTTTTTAAAACATTAGCATGGGAAATGTATTTTCAAATGTATCAGCTGTAGATATAGACTTACACCATTTTGTAAACTTCAGAGGAGTAGAAAATTTGCTAACTCTTCAGTCCTGATGTAATTTAGGACTTTACATGCTAATTCCTTGATCTTTAGCTCTTCTTAAAAGTTGAGCAATGAGATATGTTTACCCAAGAAATACATAGTATGGTATTCTGCTGGGCTTTTATAACCAGATGGATTATGTTTTCTGGTTAAGCAGACATAGGAGAACAAATCTTGTTGCTTGGGGCATCTGTTATACACACAGAGCAGATGTAGGTTGATACAGGCTTGATTAATAGTCACGATATATCGTTGTTTCAAGAGAAGTCCATATACTTCAAGATGGAACAAGACCTTAGAATGAATTGAATATGCTCTGTCAGAGTTCAAGTCAAGATGAAGCAGCGTGTGTTTACACATGTATTCGTTTTGTCTTTATGAAAAGCATGAATTAGAAGGCCATTATTGTATGGATAGAAGAATAAGGAATAAAGTCACCCCAAGACATTCCACCCCTTATCCCATATCGTTGGCTCAATGCCCAAACTAATATATTCTAGTTCTACACGCACACATTAATACATGTATATAGACACAGCTATGCACAAACAGTGACAGTGACACTCAGCAAGCAGTGATATAGCCACTGGCTATACATTGTGATAAGCAGTGGTATACAGGCATTTCACATTACAGGTGGTTTTCACACAACAATCAGATCTCCCTGTGGTACACAACGTGTTGTTCCATCTTGCTGCATTACCCACCATGTGCAACCAGGTCCCTGAGCAAAGACAACCCCACGGATGGGTTTGTCTGTACTCGAGGCAGAATTTATCCACACAGTCTTTCCTAACAGACCTCTGACATGCACTACTGGGACCTTATCTCCATCTGTTGTATGCAGGGATTCAGATTGGGCTGGACCAGCTCTATTGGTGGAACCT
>NW_008236932.1:430158-430619 GCF_000691975.1 Corvus brachyrhynchos | reverse complement strand
TTATAGGTGGCATCTCTGCCCTGATGGCCTGAGGCATCATGGGCCCATCGAGCTAGAAACAACTCTCCCTTGTGTTTCCAGTCCAAGTCTACCTGTGACACTTCTATCTTTGCAGCCTGATCTACCTGCTTGTTTTTTTGGTGTTCCTCATGAGCCCTGCTCTTGGGGACATGGGTTTCTACATGGCAGACTTTCACAACCAGGTTTCTTACTTGGGCAGCGATGTCTTTCCACTCTTCAGCAGCCCAGATTGTTTTTCCCCTATGCTGCCAATTAGCTTTTTCCCACTTTTCCAGCCATCCCCACAGAGCATTGGCTACCATCCATGAATCAGTGTAGAGGTAGAGCTTTGGCCACTTCTCTCTTTCAGCAATGTCCAGGGCTAGTTGAACAGCTTTGAGTTCAGCGAGTTGGCTTGATCCACCTTCTCCTTCAGTAGCTTCTGCAACCCGTCGTGTGGG
>NW_008236932.1:427799-428521 GCF_000691975.1 Corvus brachyrhynchos | reverse complement strand
GGGCCTCTGGGCCAGTCACAATGAGATGTTTCTTTCACTCATTTCCAGTCAGGCTCACCTCAGCTTCCACCAAAGTCAAATTTTGTGATCCACCTGTTACACCAGCAATAGAAACAGATTCTACCCCCGCATGCTGCGATGGAATTATTGTACACTGTGCACCAGTGTCAACCAAGGCATCATATTTTTGTGGTTCTGATGTACCAGGCCAACGATTCCACAGAGTCCAAAAATCACGGTTTTCCCTGACCTGTACCTGGCTAGAGGCAGAGCCTCTCTATGCCTGGTTATCCTTCTTTCCCTGGGCCTGCGTCTCAGAGGTTCCTTCATGGGAATTGGACATGCCATCGTCTTTTCCATTGTTTCCGGCAGTTTGGCTACTGGAGCAACTTCCTTTTTGGTAGAACTTCCCTTCTGAGACTTGCGCTCCTTCAATTCACACACTCTTGCTGCCAGAGCCGAGGTGGGTTGTCCACCCCATCTCTTCGTGTCTTCCCCATTGTCACACAGAAATTTCCACAGCTCACTTCGTGGGATGTTCCTTTTCTCTGAGGAGCGTCCGCGGAGAAGGCACTCTTTAATCTCCTGGAGATTCTTCTCTATCTTATCTTCCATTTTGTGCGTACGTGTTTCCACAGCTGCAATTCTTGCATGTGTTGGGCCATGCACAGAGTCTGCATATGCTCGGAGCTTCACTGCCATATCTTTCACAGTCTCATTCA
>NW_008236932.1:419471-426970 GCF_000691975.1 Corvus brachyrhynchos | reverse complement strand
ATAGGCATATGCCAAAGCCCAACATATTGCAAGGAGCTTGTTCTCATTAGAATTGTCATTGTATTTCTCTTTCAGATATTTCGCCACCTCAGCTGGTTTCTGAACTTGTTCGGGGGGAAATTGCAAACCATTGGGTCAGAGAATTTCTTCAGGATTTGGCCCATATCTTCCCATTCCCCACACAACTCAGGATGTTCCACCTCTGGGTCAGGTGCCTCAGCAGTCACCCTGGAAATCTGAGCTCTCATTCTAGCCAAGCTATGAATCACATGGAGGAAGATTACCAGATTAAATACCAGGAGGATGGTGTTATCTCTCAAAAGATAACCTATCAAATTTAAAGGGAAGGGAAACCCTGTCTCCTCCTCTTCTAACAATCTGGGTGCAATTACTAATAAATTCCCAAAACAGGCTACTGAAGCTAGGACTGGGATTAGGACAGAGAAACCACAAATCATACACACTTCAAACAGCTTCCTGTACCTCTGTCAACTTCTTATAAATCATTATCACCGAGCACAACAAAATAGAAATCCGAATTCGTGTCCCTGCTCTGCAAAAATTCCTTATCAAGGATAAGATCGGACCAAGCTGTGGATAGGCAGATAGACCTAGGGACCAGAAAGGCACCTAGTAGTGAGAGTATGACAATGACTGCATCTGTTGTGGTTATTTTGTGTTTAGTAAGTTTTTCAATATGTACTGGTTTGGCCAAATTTAGAAATATATCCTCTGAGAGAAGGCAAGTCACCACCCCTCCCCCACCAGGTTTGGGAAAAATTAAATTTTCCTCAAAGGAAAGTGAAAGAGATAAAAACTATTTATTTAACAAACACACAGGAAAAGGAAAATAATGCTAAATAATAAAAATTGTGTATAGTTTATAGCCAGTGTATAGCCAGTGTAAACACATGGTGTGGCACAGTGCTCCACTATGAAGCATCACCCCTATAACTACCACTGCAGCCATGGGGTTGGGGCTGTGTCTGATCCTGTTCAACATCTTCATTAATGAGTGGGATGATGGGACAGTGTGCATCCTCAGCAAGTTTGCAGAAGGTGCAAGACTGGGAGGAATGACTGATAGACCACAGGATTGCTTCAGACCTGGAGAGGAAGAAGAAATGGGCACACAGGAGCTTCATGAAGTTCAACAAGTTGAAGTGCAAAGTTCTGCCATTGGGGAGGAGCTACCCCAGACACCAGCACATGCTGGGACCACCTATTTGGAAAGCAGCTTTACAGAAAGGGACCTGGGGACAGAAGGTTGAACATGAGCCATCAATGTGCTGTTTCAGTAAAGCTGGATGGGAGAAGTGATCCTTCCTCTTGATTCAGTGCTGTTGCAGGCAAACTTGGACTACTCTGTCCAGTTCTGGGCTTTTCAGTATGACAGAGACATGGACATTCTGCACGCAGTCCAGTGAAGGGCCACAAAGATGAAGGAACTGGAGGATTGCTAAGAGGCAGCTGTAGTGTTTTAGAAAGTGTCATAATCCATCAAAGACTCCCAAAGTGTCCTGTGATCCACAATATTATATCATCCAGTGCCAAACTCCCTGCTCTGGGGGAGGTACCTGGGTGTTCTCACTGAGCCACTGAATGTATGATACCCCACAGGAGGGACATGGTGTCTGTCTCATGGGCTTCCCCTACCCCTCATGGATCAAGACTGCCACCATCATTTCAACCAACAGACAGTGACATTACAACAGTCAAGTCTTGTCATGGGATCCACAGGTGGGGATGGTGTACCTTACTACTCTGATCCTTTCTTCCTCTTTCTTTCTTTTCACTTATACATTTTCTTAAGAGTTATTTTTCATGCTTTTATACTGTTGTGTTTCTAACCAAAACGGGTATATTTTAAAATTTGACAAATACCTTATACTACCTTAATGTTTTAAAGTTTGCAAGTAAAAGTTTGTCACTGAACCTCCTGAGAATTTTGTTGTTTCTTCCACACTCCACCCAACGTAAATCAAACCACCTTCCCCTAAACCCACCAAGCACACCAGACAGAACACCTGACAACTTCAACTGTTCTGTGATTCTGTGAATACATGACATTTGTAATGGTGTATGTCACCAGAAAACATGGAAATAGCCACACTTTCATATCAAGTCCATTCTCAAATTTAAGAAATAATAGACCATCTAATTTCCTTTAAAATAAAATAAATTTCCTAATAAAATGTATTAAACTTTCAGACTGTATGTAATTTCAGATCACAATCTGCCATTTGCTTAACTAAGTTGTATAAAATATAATATGTTAGATTTTTTTACAGAGAGTGAAACTGACTGGAAAAGGACATGATAGCAGAGAAAAACTAACATCCAAGTGGAAAAATAGACTTTAAGCCATTTCCAACATCTATTTTAAAATTAAATCAGCAATTCATGAAAGTGCTGCAAGTTCTGTACATACCTAAGATAGCAAAAGGGATGCATTTTGTTAAAAATTTTTCTTTTGGGTAGGCTCAGGGAAACAAATGAGATCATTAATTGAGGGTAGAACCTGCTAATTGCAAAATGTGTGTGACGCAAGCATCAGATGTACCCTAGTCAGGCGAAGAGAAATAAATGTCTTCCGTGAAATGAAATTAAAACTATGGAGTTTCTTGAAAATTTGCCACAGGAGCAGAGTGAATAAAGTATGAACAGTATACATTGTGTGAGTCAGCAGCAGGAACAGTGTGGGGAAGGTCCGGATCAACTTAAGAGCACCTGACCCTTCATGCAGACACTGGACACTCTTATTACAGGATATTTCCACAGCTGTGAAGGGGACAGCCATCCTCAACACCAGGACAGAAGGTAAAGCCGAGTTTTGATTTGGAATTGGTGCAGTTGTAGACGAGCAGCTGCTGTTCGCCCTGTTGTGACTGCTTTGTGGGGGGGAAGTGGTATACACTTGTATGATGTAAAGTGATGCACTAAACCAGGAAAACCTAGGTGCTTCCTATTAAACAAATAATCACTGCTGATTCACATGCCCCCTGGACAGCAGAGGCATAGAAAAGCAAAGACTTGTGGTGAGAATACGGAATGAAATTCTTTCTAAGCAGAATATAGAAAATGTGAACACATTCCCTTTCTTAGTTATTAATAGGCCCTGGTTCAAGGTTGTAACAGCAAAACTGACACAATAATGACAGCTTTCCAAGGCTTTATGGCCAAGACCCCTTAAATATGACAATGACTAATTCTTGCAGCTATAATTCTCTGACATGCCACCAGGGAGACAGCAGAGCTGCCTATTGGTATTCTGAGTATTGCTTCACTCCAGAAAAAAGACTTCTACAGCTTTTATTACCCCCATGCCTGCTGCCACAGAAGATGTTCTTGTGACATAGAGAATATGCATGCGCCTTGCCCTTTGGATACCAGTGAATTCCCTTTACCCCTTAAATGTTAGGGAAAAGGATCAGTAGATGTGTTGGAAAATCTCAAGTGTTACAAAAGCTGCAACAGCAGCATAAACAGTTCGGTTACCTCACAGCAGCTTAGAATTGTCGTAGACCTTACAAAAATTGGTTATCATTATTGGTGATATTTTAGGGCAAGGTATAGCCTCTTGTCCCTGGTCCTGCACAATGCAGAATTTAATTACAAAAAGCTTTTGTGGACAAACCTCAGACTGCGGGTGCTGTGCCAGCTGTGATACAAAAAACTCTGTCAGTGACAGCAACAATAATAAAATACCATCAGTAAATAATCAAATAATATAAGTCACTTATGCAGTGAATAGTCCAAAGGAACTTAAGAAAAGGTGAACTTTTAAAAGATACATTTATACTAAATGAAAAAGGCAAACTATATCTCATAGAAAAGCAAGTACTTGTTCAATACACCTAGAAATTTCTACAAAACCTAATATTCACATTGATTAAAGTGCAAAGCAAAACTAATGGAAGAATCAATGGAAGGAAGAAAACATACCTGAAAAAAACAATCAAATACAAAACAGCAAACAGCCACACGCACATATATATTCAAGAGAGAAGAGTTTGAGAAAATTGGACAGAAATGGCATACAAAGGAAATGTCAAATGTGAAGAATTTTAGTCTAACAGAAATTATCTTCAAGAACAGAAAAAGAGATTGTAAATATATAAACAAGACTGAAGTTTTCCATCTGCTTAATATAATTTTGCAGCTAGTAACATAAATCTGAAGTGCTCTGTCTTAAGAAAATAATTTGAGATTATTTTAAGGGTCATTAAATACCTGAGCTGTTAGATGCAGACATTTTTGCATTCATCTTTCATTACAGTACATTAGATTCAAATTCAAAGAGTATTTTGATGTTAAGTCACATAAGCACTAATGGAGTTAAAATATCACTGATCAGGTTCATAATCATATTTCTTAAAATTCTTAAAACTTTCAGAAGAAACCAGTAAATATTTTTAACCCAAATAGATAAATTTTTGGCTTGTTGAATGAAAAATTTCTTCAAACAAAACATTGCTCTGAATCCCCTCTGAATTCTCCCAAGATTATTATTATTAGCATGGAATTGTCAATAAAACTGTGTCTCTTGCAATCTTATTTTTGTCCACCTCATCATTAAAATGCATAGTTTTTTCCTCTAAGGACATGAACTGGGAATGAATCTATCAGAAACCATCCCCCAAATTATAAAAACTGATAATAGGTGTTTTATGACATGTTTACAGTGTTCCACTTTTTCAATCCATAAATGCCATGCACCATGAGAGCACAGTATATAACCTCCCTTTCATCTGTCCTGTAAAAAAAGAAATATAATTATTTTCCTTTCTCTGTCTGTGATAAGTACAGATGGTAAAAGGTATGGATAGGATAATAAACCCAGCTGATACAATCCAAAACAGAAATGCAATCAGCATATTGACTGTTTTGCAGTTGCTGTGATTAGCTTGTATAGTACAGTATAAATTTCTTTGACGTTACTTGGAGTCCTTGCTCAGGGTAGAATGATTATGTGAGACACAGTGACTGCCTGGGAAAATCTAGTCACACTACATAGACCTCAGCCTTTCACCATGGGTTTGTGATGCAGTTAGAAGATTAAAGACTGAACCATTTTTTTTTTTCCAGCAGTAAAATATACCTTACTATAGTGGCGATTGACATTTGGTGACAAGATTTGTACACTATCTAACAAGACTGGTAATGCACTGCCACCTCATAGAAATGCTTTCTTTAATTGCTGCCAATCTGGCCTTCCTCTCTAGAGATTGAAATCCTTTCATGCTGGCTGCCAGGGAAATAAATAATGCTGTGGACTAGAAGCTGGCATGTGAAAGTTCAGATTGAAAGAGTGGACCTGGGGACACTAGAGAACACAGCTTAAGAGAAGCAACTGTATCACCCTGGAGATTCAATGGAAAATATTTGTGCCAAGAAAGCTTGCATCTCAAATGTCCATTGAATACTGCAGAGAGCACAAGAGAGAAGTACAAGACAGCAGATACTGATGGCCACTTCAGTATACATTTATCCCAAATTCACCTGCAAAGACACCCTGTTTACAAGTTTTGCTGTAAACTTTTGTTGACCTAAGGCATAACTATGACTTCGTTCAGATTCAATAAAATACAATACAGGAACAGAGGCATGTTAACAGGTGAATCAAACTATTAGTCTAGCATGAACAACTGTGTGGCAGCAAAGATTTAATGCATATTTCTGACAATTAAGTTTTCTACTACTGCCCAAATGTTCCACCATCTTATGTATTTTCTGACATTTTCTTGCCTATTTTCATCTCCTTCTTGCTGAGACTTTCTCAGTCGAAAATGCAGGAGTTAGGGACTGTTACTATGCTGCCAGCTTCCTGTAAACCCCTCAGGCACAATACCAATTTTTGTTAAACACTGAATAATGTACAATCCATGACAGACAAGACATAAAAATACAGTAGTATTAATTTTCATGAGCATTAAAACACATTAAACCTGGGATTGTGTTGGAACTCTAGGTTCAGAGAATTTCGGTCTTTCAGTGCTGACAGGCAATGATCTTCAAAAGCACACTGCATTTGACCTGAGGCCTTGGGAAAGGCTTCCCAGTTTATGTAATAGCACTGAGATTGTTGCTGTGTAATTAAAGTTATGTCACTGGGTGGAATATGTAGAGATGTAGAAAAATTAGGTTTATGGGATATAGTAACAATATGGAGGATTTGGGGTGTGGATTAGTTCTTCTTCTTTCCTCCGTCTTCACAAATCTAGGTGGTTTGGTATTGGTTAAAAAAACCCACAGTGCGGATCATGAATAATTGGTATTGGATTATAAGGAAAAATAAATTAGTTGGCATTCCCTAATTGGACAATTTGGGCTTTAAATGGCCTTGGAAGTTAGAGCTTGGGGCCATTTTCCACCTTGTTAACTTAGAAGGCACACTCCGTGCAGCTATGCCATAGATAAGAATTAATAAACTTCAGTTAGAAGAACAACTCAGCATCTTCTGCCTTTTAATGCAAACTCTGAGTAAAAGAACTCGTGAGTCAGAGGCAAAACGAAAAATAGAAAATATAACAGGGTTGGAACTGTAGTATCTTTAAGGTCTCTTTCATTTTAAGCCATGCAATTATTCTAAGAAATAAGAAGCCCATACTTTCAGTGGCACCACCTCCTAAATTCTAGTAAAATGAAAGGAACTCAAATGCCTGAAGTCCTGCTGGCTTTATTAATATATGTTTATGGTTTTAAACTTAATTCTAGCTGATTTCTTTACCTTGTACTCTTCATACTTTCAGAAGAAAGAATTTGGGGGTCCTTGAAGAAACATAATAAACAGCGGGAAGCCAGGAAAAGAAAACATGGTATTTTACTGATAAGTAACTATATGTAAAAGTAGTTATTTCACAGTGCAAAAGCCTTCCCTACCTAGTGCTAGAAAGAAAGTGGTATATGTTGTCTCTGTCAGTGCTTCAGACACTTTCTAGTTTTATGCCTTTTTCATAGACTGCTAGAATATTCATCTGTCTTAATTTTTCTATCAAAGGAACTAGCTAAGAAACTTCTGTCATTTGAAAAGCAGTACATCACTTTCAATCTATAGCTAATACCTGCTTTCAGCAGCATGCCAGTGAAGAATGGCAGACTCCAAGGAAGGCTTCATTTAACTTCATCCATTTTTCAGGGAAAATGTCTGGTGATTACATAAGCTGCTATCAGCATTAACAGCCAGATAGATAAACACATTTTTAAAAGAGTTTATAATTTCTCAGTTTCCTCCTTGCAGTGGTTGATTAAGGTGTAATATGTGTGCTTGATATCTGCATTCTTCTTACTTCTAAACGTTCTCTTGCCTTTTTTTTTGACTCAGAAACATTCTGATTCATACGATGAGTCTAATGTTTTCTTTTTTCCCCCTTATGTAAAGGTTGACAATGTATGGGGGGAAAAAAGTCCACTGAGAAATAGCAACAACTGAGTGGTTTTAATGTACATAATTGTTGGGGTCTCCTCCCCTGCCATGTAGCCCTGGGAGAGGGGCCCTG
>NW_008236932.1:413515-417078 GCF_000691975.1 Corvus brachyrhynchos | reverse complement strand
TGGAACAGTTCCTGGGCAGAGCTCCGGCCATGCGGCTGGAGAAATAAACATCTCTGAAACATCTAGCAAGAATCCGTCCATATATATTTCCTTTCCACAGGACTCCTGGTTTGGTATATGCATGTTGCAGTATCCCCACTGCAACACATAATGTACATAATGTACATAATTTTAATGTACATAATGTACATAATTTCTCATTTGAGATGACTTTTAAACATTGACAGCCAAGAGCTTACAGGTTTGTCAAAGAGTCAAAACATACAAGTCCCCTTCGAAATTTTTTTAATTTTCCATTGAAATGCATGTTTATAAAACCCAACAATTTTTCCATTTAGAAAACTTTAAGTTATTTGGTTTGACCCTGCAGAGTTTTCTCCCTTGGTAGCACTCTCTTGCTTTGGCTGACTCAGTGCAATACAACTGACTTTCCAACACTACGGCAGAGGGTTCTCAAGACTTGATTTTCACACTGTTATTCTGTCTTGCTGTACCTTGGTAAGTTTAGATCTTTGTGTTTTGAAGTAAACACTTCCAATCTAAATACAGAGAGATTAATTTCTTCCAGAATTGTCCTTTAATTCCATGACTGAAGAGCTTCAGCATACCAACAGGGTAGTTGGCAGCCTAAAAGTACTGTTTATCATTAAGTTTAAAATGTCCAAACACAAGTTATACAGTAGGAGTGAGAAAGGCAAGACCTGACAAAAATGACACAGTTTTTGATCTTTCCTGTGAAGCTTTAATTGCAGCCCATTCCCCCTTTTTTTGTACTGTGACCAGCTAAGAAAGACTTCAAGGTGAATGTGTTGTACAGCTATACTAATTCATGTCTGGCCCTGTAGAAATTTTGAAGTGCAAAATCATTCCCATTAGAATTTTGGTGCGAGCACAGAAGAGGTGGCTTAGAAGCTGCTGTGCAGAGTTGTAGCAGGACACACAGAGGAAAAAGAAAAAAGCAGTAATTTTAAATATGAGATCCCACTTTTGATGGCGAAATAACTTCATGGAGTAATCTCTTCTCTTACGATTTTTAGCTTTAGGGAGTAAGGGTTTAGACAACTATGAAAATGTGGGTATATTAACTAAACTTCAGTTCTAAATCATTCTAAGTAATTTTCAACTTTGGCAGTTGTCTTATCACATTAATTACATAATCAGACTAATATGATAAAATCTTACAACCATGGTACCTTACTTTCTATTGCAGTATTTAAACATATAAAATCAACACTTGAGCTATCATATACATCAGAAGCTGCATATTTTTCCATAATATTTTAAAAAATCATTTTCATCACTAGGGATTTTTTTGGAAAGATGGGATAAAATCAGGGAAAGATAGAAATAAATAGAAAATAATAGAACAGAAACTGCTCACGTAACTTACAAAAAGATTGAATTCAGATAATACTATTTTCTCTTCTAAAGGTAGAGATGCAAATGAGCACTCAGAGAGAGAGGCTAATTTACATCAAAATCAGTAATCCAGTGAAAAAATCGCTTTTTCATGACTTGGTGTTCCTAGAGTTATCTTCCTCAAGCTAAAGGAATAATAAATAAAAGGACACCTTTCTGACCTGTTTACTAGCCTTTCATATGGCATTTGTTCTCCTTGTTCTTATCTTCAACCAAAGCTAAAATTCTTTCAAGATTTCTCCATTGAACGAATGGAATGATGAAATGAAGAACACCTGATACTCTTTTCATTTCCTAGAACTTCTTCACTACTTTCCTCCTTCCTTTTGTTCCATAGAATAGGCCACCTTCCTTGCACACTTTTTACTGCTTTTGCCTAAGCTTTCCCCATGCTTTTGGAAAGCACTTTGCATTACTATATTACAGGAAAGATTAAGGACCTTCTTTATTAACCTTTTTCACCGTCACAGTCTTCATAACTTCCATCATGGGCTCCGACAGGGCAGTCAAATGTTTCCTGTATCATTTCTGTGGAGTCATATAATGGCTGAGACCTCAAATATTCATGTTTGTTCTAGCATGATCCTACAACTTTCATCAGCAGAGTAACTAGTCATCTCTCAGATATACAAGCCTTTTTCACTTGATGTGAGGCAGGAACAGTCCTGATCTTATGCTGGTGGACCTTTGGCTGCAGTTTTATATCAAAAAGGTCAAGCTGGTAAAACATTTCCTTTCATAGTGTCTCTTTAAAACTTTAACAGAATCACAGAATTACAGAGTGGCTGGAGTTGGAAGAGAGCTCTGGAGGTCATCTAGTCCAAGCCCCTTGATAAAACCAGTTCATCCAGAGCAGATTACACAGGATCATATCCAGGCTGGGTTTGAATATCTCCAGAGAAGGAAATTCCATTACTTCTTTGGGTAGCCTGTTACAGTGCTCTGTCACTCTCAGAGTAAAGTTGTACCTCATATTCATATGGAACTTCCTGTGTTTTGGGTTGTGTCTGTTGCCTTAAAGAACCATTTCATTAAAGAACTGTTCCAAATACAATCTTGAATTCTAACATTTGTACCTGCTGTAAAAAGCAGTTCAGATGAATATAGAGACATTTCCATGGGTTTTTGTCTTTTCCTACTTTCATTTCTTCACACAGGGAGAACATAGTGAACGTCCATCCTAATCAGCAATGGTTTATTATCCCTGAACATTATTAATAGCTATAAATATTATAATTGTACTCAAGTCATTCCACATGGTGTCTGAAGATTACATATAAATAGCACCCAATAGCTCCCAAATTACATGATTTCAATTTCATACTTAAAGTTTCTTTTCCAGCAACAGAAGATATTTCAGAACTTAATTTAACAACATGTTAAACAAAATGAGTGATCTTGTAGAAGCACTATTCCACGTAATTAAACAATGCCAATAACTAGATTTCATTTTAATCCTAAGATAATTATCACATTTGTTTAGGCAGAAAAACACAGAGTTCATTTGGATCTTAATATAGTATTCTACAAACATAAATTAAATTAACATGAAATATTCAAGCTATTCAATGTAATACAACTGAAAGGTGAAACTCTAGTATTGTGTCATGTTTTGCAATATCCCATCTATTCATCAATTTTAATAATAGAGAGAAATCACAGCATTATATCTATTAAAATATTTATTAAAATATCTGTGAAAAAGAAATTCATTATAATAAGCATGAGACTGAATGCCTACTCAGTACACACCGACACACTACAAAAGACAAATACAGTAGACTGGAGCTCTGTATGAAGAGTGACATTCCCATCTGGGTTCTTAGTACATATTATAAATTATAAGGAAGGTGTCATAGGTTAGCAAGCATAGTCCCGGAAGGGACGTCCTTGCTAAGGGGTGCTTACAGTTTCCTCTGGGAACTGATAGAACCTATCAGCTGGCCAGTTTGGATATGGACAATTCTCTAAGCCACTTAAAGTTGTGATCACCTCTGTGATCCACATTTAAGAATAGGCACACTCCCCCTCCCAGCTCTCTCTCGTTTCCGGCGCTGGCACAGGTGGCTGCAGGCCCCGAGCAGGGCCCAGCGGGCCCGGCCAGGCCCTGCTTGGGCCAGGCTGGGCCGGGCCACGGCCATCCT
>NW_008236932.1:377162-413336 GCF_000691975.1 Corvus brachyrhynchos | reverse complement strand
AGAGATGGACCAGATGAGGACTTTTGCTCCAAATGGGAAAGGAGAAAACCTCAGTCCGTAGAGATGAACCAGATGAGGACTTTTGCTCCAAACGGGAAAGGAGAAAACCTCAGTCCCTAGAGATGAACCAGATGAGGACTTTTGCTCCAAATGGGAAAGGAGAAAACCTCAGTTCCTAGAGATGCTCCCAGAGATAGTCCTAACGATGAAGATGATGAAGACCCTTTGCTCCCAGGGAAGGAGAAGGGCCTCTGTTTTTGTTTCTGAACGGCTCAACCTTAAAATTGTACCCCAAAAAACTTCAAGAGTGGACCCTCGAAAGCAGTTGCGGGAAAAGCTGCAAGTCGGGGGAAAGGACTCACACGCAGGCAGAGAGACTCCTCTTCCTAAATGGACTGAACAATATTTGGAAGTGGGCGGCTGTCTCGTTGTGATAATGTTTTCATAGCATGAGCAAGAAGAGACTTCTCTTTCTAAATGGACTGAACAAGGTTATTATGGAAGTGGTAAACAGACTGAACATCTTAAGGGTTGTCTTTGAACATTGTAGTGGGAGAAGGGAGGAAGGTGGGGGGGAGGAGGAGAGTTCTGAAGGTGGTATAATTTTTTTTTCTTCTTTTAGGTCTGTTAATAAACTTCTTTATATTCTTTCAAGTTTGGTGCCTGTTTTGCATTTCTCCTAATTCTTATCTCACAGCAGATAAACAGTAATGAGTATTTTGGACCAAACCACTACAGAAGGCTTGACTACCCAAATGTCACATTCTCAGGCTTTCACTATTTTTCTTGAAATTATACTTTTTCTTCCCCCTTGCTAAAGAATTACCAACTTCTATAGTCGAAAAGCATAGTTTTAATACTAGGTGGTAAGGGTTTACATGCTTTTCCAACTTTCAGTCTGTTATGTGCCATCCAGCACATAACAGACTGGTTCTTTAACTGCCCCTAACAGCACCTGGCATTTTTCAGACTGCCACTAGGGCATGATTAAGATAACTAAGCATACCTTCCCGGAACTGCAGAGGAGCATGTTCAGGAACAAATACCACAATTTAGTTAGAGCAAGAATAAATTAATAGGGAAAAAAAAACCAAAAACAATAGCAGCAGACAGAAACTATCAAGAATAGTAATTAATTTTGATAATTAAATGTTGCGCTTTTCTGTTCGTATATTTAGACAGAAGGAAAGGAAAAAGGTGGTAAGCCAGCCACAAAAGGCGTGAAGGGCCATTTTAATCCTCGTATGTTTAATGATATGTGAACAATGCCAGGAATTTCAGGGCACAAACTGAGCTGGGTTTGTTATAATTATGAAGAAGTTATGCAAATTGTTTGCTCTAGGTGATAATTGCAGCCTCTTTGAACAGCTATGTACATTGCCTTCCATTGCATATTAGTGAATACTAATGTGACTTCTGCAGTGGCTCACTGTTTTTCAAACACTGCAGAGTATATAGGAAAGTTACATTTCCCTGCAAAGCCATGTTGCTGTTGTGGTTCAGTGATAGCAAAAACTACCAAAAGACAGAAGACCAAAGAAGAAAATAAACATGATTGCAGTCTAAGGAACTCCCAGCCCGAAACTGTTTTATAGACAGACAGGATCTGCTGGGAAGTGGGAGTTCAATGCAAGAAATTTTCATTGAGAAGCAGAAGTCAAAAAAGAGATTCAGAAGTACTGGATCTAGCAGTGGGACAGCAAACACCTCAGCTATACATTCCTACAGAGAAGGAAGGAGGGGAGAGGGAGAGAGGAAGGGGATCAGCACTGGATATAGAAATATTTAAAGGAGCGCAAGTCTGGAAGACATTTCATGTGAGATTACCTGAAGAAAAGGGGGAAAAGCACTCATGGATGGGGAGTTAAGGGACTCTGAAGAGTAAGAACTAAAATATTAAGGAGGGAGAAAAGACGAGTTAAGATTTATTTGGGGGAAATGCTGAAACTCAAGAAGCTGAGGAAATAATTTATTTCCTCTGACAAAGGCATTGTAGAGGAAGAAGAACCTGAGACAAAGTGTTGCAGAGAAGACCACTGCAGAGAAACGTTCTCTGCAGTAGGGACCTGCAAGAAGTTTTGAACAACAGGGCAGCACACAGTCACCACCCCTGTGGTCCTCACCCCCCTGGGGTTCCAGGTGAGTGACCTTCATGGGACCTTCACAGGACATTCACGGAGCCTTGCAGCAATGAGCTGAGGTCCTCCCCGTACCAATCTTCACATCTTTCTCTCTAGCACCCTACAGCTGTCCATTTCAGCTGCTTTCTCTTCTACTTGGTGGGACATGCCCGCTTCACTACAGCTGATAATGAAGAGGTGACTGTGAATTTGTTCTGTTACATCAGTTTCCCCTCCAAAATAAGAAATAAACAGAATGACACAACTCAAGCCCATGAAAAGCAGCCTTGATCAAGTGTGACCAGTGCATCAAAGCACTTGCTGACATCATCAAAAAGATGTTTTAGTTACAGAAAGTATTGCACATTGTGCAGAATAATAAGAAATAATTCACCTAGAAGGGGAATTACATTTCTGAAGTTGTGTAACAGCAAACATAAAAGAAGTGTCCTAGAGAATAGCTAAGTTTCAGTGTCAGGTTTTCATGTCTTCTTTGGGTGTACGATGTTCTGCTACATTAGACTGAAGTGTTTGGATGTTTTGTGTGACCATCATTTCCGTTTATATTGCCTTTAATCCAACTACTTTGGAGTGCTTTATAGCACAAAAATAGAATAGCACATCAAATCAAATTACAAAAATGTTAATTAAAAGCCCCATCAAAGAGAGATTAAAAAAGGCCAAATGTTGTGCTTCTTAATAATTCATTATCTAAGCAAAATATTAATAGCATCAATGTGAAGTTTGTTTCAGTAATGGATGAACAACTCAACACACTGTCCAACAATGAAAATTAAAGTTAACATTTTCGCAATATTTTCCCCTATGAAGCATATTACATGGATTAATTATTTACACTGTGAACACTTTTGGTGTGAAGCTAAGAGTTTTCACAGCTCACTGCAACATCTAGCAGCTATACTAATATGCAAGAGCATTCCCAGACGTGCTATATCAAATAGTGGAAAAAAAACATTTTTTAAAAAGCACTTCTGTGATATAGTCAGGATCCCAAATGTGGGAGAAAATCTTGATGGTACAGAGCTTCACTGACCAGAAGGTTGAAACTCCAGACAGCACAAGATATTGATAAATCTACATAGCAGCATGTAGTTTTATGTTTGCACAGTAGCAGATGTGAGGAAGTGAAGCACAACTGTGTGCAACCTTTCCAAGAATATAGGACTGCTGCAAAGGTGATGGCACTTTTTGGTCTTTTGTCAAGTATAAGGGTCTCCAGTACTAGAGGAAATTAAGGTGATTATACCTGGACTTTTTTCCCCGCTAATTATATTTACCATTGTATCCAGTTAAGTAGAACTTTCTCTATCTGAATCTTTCAGGTCTTCTGCCAGCATACTACCCACTGATATGCAGCAGAATAATTTTTAGATTCCCTGAATTTCTACAATTAGGTATTTTTTAAAATTTCTTTTCTCCTGAAAAAAAGTTCTCTAACCTGAGAGCTTTGAAAGCCATAAGGATGTATCTCATCTTCGAAGTACCTAAGGAACACAAAACTTTCCAGAAGAGCTTCTCTTTTCCTTTTTCTCACCTTTCCTTTTGCAATTCAAAGGTTGTTTTTTTTCCCTTACGAGTAATGTCAAGTGATCCAGAAATAAGGAAGTTGAAACATTCACTATCTCTTATCCAATCTATACACAAATGTAAGTATTTGTTATTATTAGGTTTCATTTACCATAGTCATTGCTAACTTAACTTTAGGCTGTACAGTTTAGGTTAATAATGACACAAGCAAAGTGACATTTCCCAGTGTGGCAGCATTAAAACTAAAATGCTCAGGGGCCAGAATGTGTTCAGGACCAAGGTATGCTTGAGCCTACTAAGAATCAGTGAAACAAAGCACAGACAATAAGAAATCAGCATGGTATGGCCATACCGAGATTACAGATAATAAACCTGGTAATTATGAACTACAAAATGTAAAAATAAATAATCTCTTCACTTGTAAGAAAAGACAGTTCCATCAAAACTAATATCCTACAATGAAACAAATTACATTTTAAATTGCTACAGTAGAATTCTGCCAGTGTTGAGTCGATTGAAATCTAGCAAATGTATTTGCTCTCTCCAACTGAAAAATAGTTCATTAGAAAATTACTTTCATATGAATTGCTTTCCTGTTTCCTTAGAGAAATATATCATTTTCATTCCCTGAAATTACTTTAACCACTAACAGCTATCAGAGTTTAATTAATTTCCAAACAAACCCTTACATTGTAGGAGCAGAGAAACATAGGAAGAAAAATGTGTTACTGGGCTTTAAGTGGTGCCCCAACTCAAGTAATTTTCCTGATCTTCATGCCTTTATTAGTAGTGTCAACTCCACAGAGTTCTAGCCCATAACTTTAACAGCTTATCAGTTTGCAGCTACTCCTCTTCCCTCACTAATGGCTTCAGGCACAGAAGAAAATTATACTCTCTGACAGTTTGGTCATGACCCTATTACTCCTTTGCACTGCTTTTATTAAAAATTTTAGCAAACTCTTTTATGGGGGGTGGAGGGAAACAAGTTTTATTCTATAGCAATCCAGTGAATAAACTTGTTACCCTTTGGGATGAAATAAATACCCTCAAGCACCCTAGGATACCATACAAAGAATTAGTATCTTAAAAGCTTTGTCTTAGGAGTTATTTTTTATAAAGAGCAGCATTAAATTTTGTCCTTTCTCCTTTTTGTTACCCACCTGAAACCTCAGAGAAGACCACTGCCTAAGCATCAATAACAATTTTCTTTAAAATTAATTTAATCCTTAATCTGTCTTAATGAAAGCTGATCAATAAGAAGTTGGCACACATTCAAAAAATTTGAATTGTTTCATTCAATAGCGGTCAAAAGGAGTCATGTCAGTGTAAACTGCCCTTTTCACATGTATCTACAAAACAATAAAAGATTACAGGAAGGAAATCATGTGACATTTTATACCCATCATCTGAAAGGTACTAATAACCTTCGGGGCTGTTGTGCAACCAGGATTCATCAATCCTAATCAACTTCAGCTCTAAATTCCCCTAAGGTTTGAACTGGCAAGAGCAATAAAAGGTTGGCTCAGCAAGAAACATCTTGCAGGAAAAATGTCTTTATTTAAAATCGGCACTGCATTGACATGGTACAGTCTGTCATACAGTGACAGTGACATATTTGCAAAGAGACACCCAGGTTTAGCACAGCCCAGAGGCACCTTGTTGCAGGAAGGGAGGCGGAGGGAAAAGAGATCCTACTTCGTGCTAACATAAAGTGTGAAACTACTATGCAAAATGTCCTAAAGTGGGCAACAGAGAGCCAGATGACAGCAGTACTTGGATGCATCTCACAAAAAGTAGAGGCATCAGGCCACTTACTTCTGCCTGGGAGATCTGGCAGCCTTTACTTATGTGTATCCCTATTTGACTTGAGGCAAAATGTTTCTACAGAACTCCTGATCTCAAAACAGCATAGTTAAGGTCAGCATTGTAAAAGGTCATGCTTAATAAATTTTGAAATGTGCATAGCATTCAACACTAGCACAATTAAAAATTGTCCAGTTCCAGAGATATTTCCAGCTCTACATCTGGAGGAACAATGCCAGCAAAGAGAGTGAATAGGGCTAAGAGCCTGGGTATTTTGCAGAAATTTTTATGCTAGAAACACAAGAGAGGAATTGTGTTTCAGAGATTGTTTGAAAACATGATTTGCCTTCCTGTTCAACAAATTACTCTGGAAATATGAAGAGAAAGAAAACATGATGCAAAGATTTTTAAGAACCTCAATGTTTTGTGACTTTTCAAGATCACCCAACATAATTTATCTAAATTATTTCTAATGATTTTTCATATTATACAACATCAAAACCTAAATCTCAAACTGGCTTTTGGAAATGAGCTTTTATCAAAACCCAGTCATAAATTGCCCAACTCTGCACATTCTCTGTACAGACAGTGCAGGGGAGAAAGTGAGAGGTAGAAACATTCTCCATTCTTATTTTTTGGTCTGAAGTTGTGTAGATTCTGTTCTCTGTCATGCTTTCATTACATCATGACTCTGTTCACTTCCAGAGAGTTGTGCTAATGCACAAATTACTACTCTACTAATGGAAAATCAGACTCCTCTTTATCACAAATGACTTGAATGAAAAAAAATCACACTCATTTTACTTACGGATGGCAATCTAAAAAGATTACAGGGTGATAAGAACTTCTTGGCAGTTATAAAACATGAAAGATCTTTACAAATTGGCTTTTATTTAAAGCTGGCCTTTTGGAGCATACTGTGACTAATGTTCATCTCACTGAGAACTGTAACTGAGAGACTATTTTTTAAATTAAGTATTTATCCAGTGAGATGCACCCTTTGTTCTGGTTTTTTTTTCGCTACACCCAAATGACAGTCTGTTCTGATTCTTTATCACCCTGAACTGTCTGGCAGCTTTTACTCTGACATTTCTCTGAAACTTTACAGACCTCTTAGTTAAGCCTCATTTTCTGCATGTGTTGTAATGCAAACAGTATTCCAAACAAACTGAAGCTGTAAACACACATATCACACTCATCTGGCCTGGTTGATTGTGCACAAGTTAATATGCACTTCAGTATATGTGTACAAATATGCTTTTCTCTTTCCATGCATGTGTGCAGAAGTGTAAATATCTCTGTATATAAACACAGTACAAAGTTTTTCTTAAGGAGGGAATTCTCAGGACTTCTCATGGATTAGGCTACACATAGGACAGCTTCAGACAGCAGACGTCCTCACAGCTGTCCAACCTACAACAAGTGTTCAGGGAAAGTAACTGACCTCAAACCATTTCTAGATATGATATGTTCAGGGTATTACAGACATGTTTGGCAATGGCTGAGCCACTGGAAAAGGAGATGCTCTTGGCTATGAAAATCAAAACATAAGACACTCACTTCCATGTATGAGCAATTTAACCTATCATGGAATAATTTCGATTTCCATGTCCCTAACAAACCCATTTGTCTTTCAGAAGAGTCTTAGACTAGAGCCCTACAGTCAAAGTGTTTGTTCTGCCCTCAAGAGCAGCAGCATCACAGTCCTCACACAGAACAGCAGAGTCGTCTCAGCCAGCACAGCTCAGCAAGCCCTCATCCTTTTGGGCTGCCAGGCTAACCCTGATGGTTAACCCTGATGCTGTAACCCATACAGCGCTGATTGCCTCCCTCTGCCATTCAGAAGTTTTAGCAACACACTGTAAACAGAGGGCCTGCTATATTACAGCCTCAGTTCTTCCAAAATTTTATCTTTTTATTAGCTGTTCTGTGACTCATTTTGCAAAAAGCAAGCATCAAATAAATATATTGATAGTTCTTCTGGTCTTTACGACAGTCTCTAATGATCACTGTATGATTTAACTAATGCATGTTATAACATATAAAGATGACGATAAAATAAATCTGTATCATATTTAGTAAATACCTGGGTAAAAGTTGTTTTGTACAATTACAAATAATTTTGCTTAAGTAAACTTTTAAAAATGAGATCATTTCAATTTCTTAGGGAACAAAGAATTTTACAAACAACATTTTTTACCTTTACTTCTTGTGATGATCATAAGTTCAGCTTGTGAGGAAATGATTGAAATTCTGCTATTGTGTTTTAATATAACATCAAAGGAACATACAATCTTCAATAACAAAAAAAAAAGACAACAAAGTCAAGTACCTCAAATAGATGACATTAGCAGGGAGCTTCCAACAGTAAATGCAAAGTCATAACAAGTCATCCACACCATACAGAAACTAAGGCGACATCTCTGTAGGAGGCAGGAGGCAGTAACTCTGATCCTTACTAGCTACATGCTCCAGCACAAATGGCAAGGACTTGTGCTTCTGTGGCCACAAAGCACCCTCAGCTAGTGCACACAGTTCTGGCAAACTCTGACCACAATGTAAAGCCTCCCCACTCCACGCACAAATGGACATAGGAAGCCAAGAGCATTTTAACCTAGAAAACAAAAACACTTTCCAGCAAAACACATTTAAATCTGCATGTCTTGTGATTGCAGAGAGATAACCTACTCTGATGCCCCACTTTAATATAGCACTTCTACCCCTAAACAAAAAATTCTGTGCCAATTTGGCCCTGTCAAAAACATGATCACACAAAAAGCATAATGATACCTCAAATTTCCTGTTACATTTTATCTTTGTTCTGTCTGCTCTGTTGGGTTAACCTTATTTTGAAATCATTCAGACTGCCTGTTTTCATGAAAAAATTCACAGCAGAAAAGAAATGAAAATTTTGGGATATGCAGATTTTGAATTCACTAAGCAAAGTAATTCTTGACGAATTTTAAAATCCAGTAGAAATTCTCCGTTCTTTCTATGTCTGAATGAATTGTAAGAAAATTTACTTAGATCATCAGCAATTGCAAAGCCTTTGGTAACCATTTTATACCATAAACACTAAAAATCCCAGCATTCTTAAATGTAATTAAACAGCACTTTTTCCATGGCTTTAAATAAAACATGTTATTTACTGTTGTTTTGAAATCTGTTAATTTTGTTAAAATGATGTTCCATGTGTTTGTAGTCAGAAACATATATTAGAATGTTTTATGCTAAAAACATGTAGATTACCCCAACCAATAATCATAATTGATTTGGCAATTAGCAACCATGTTGCTAATTATATCACACAACATTTGCATAGAAACCTTATCTGCCCTACTACAAAGACTGATTAAGCCAATTTCCCACTCTGAGCTGATCCTTTCCTTCATGTTCACAGTGGCCATTATCTTAACCTCATAAAGACTATCAGGATAGATTTGTAAGATAGGAACAGTATTTTTACCTGAGGCTTTGTGTGATTTATTGATTTGTATAATTAAAAGCTGTACCAACAGTGTTAATTATTAGGGGAAACTGATTCCCATTTCATACGTGAAGACAAGGCTGATCTATATTAATTATGTCTATACAAATTTGCATTTTGGTTGGGATTTTTGAATCAGAAACACATAACCTTTTCATTCATTAAACCTACCCTGCAACCACTGACACTCAGTGAATCCATGTTTTTTGCTTTTCTGGCCTCTTGTAGCTATTCTTGATTGTCCTTTAGAAGTCAAACAAACCATAGACTCACACGAGGGTTATGAAAGAGCAAGGTATTAGGAAAATCAGTTTGCAATATTGGTTATGAACTGGGCAAATATTTTTCAAACATTTCAGGCATTACTAAAACAATGATGAGTAGAGGTGGAATGACACAATTTGCAAACATCTTAACTGTGTGTTAGTGAGGAACAGGATGTCCATGCCTTTTTTTTTCATTATATAGAGTACTAAACCTCTTGACTTTGGGCCATCCACAAGTACTTCATCTACACCCACAGTCAGGCACTGCTGTTGATCTGAATTTCCAGAGGAGCAAACAACAATGCCAGACATGAGTTCTCATACAAACGTCTGCAAAGGAAATTTTGGAGGCCAAGAGTTATTATGCAGACATTGATTCACTGTTCCACAGTAATTTAGGCATTTACTACAGAGGATAAGACCTGTCTTCAGTCTAAGACCATGGTCAATATTTTTTTATATTTGCAATGCTAAGATAATTATCTTTCACCTTATCCTCTGGAGACAAGTCTGACTTGCAGCAGCAGTTTCATCAGTCTAAACTTTTATTAAATTTTACATAGTTTTGGGGAGCATCAGGTAACTGTTTAACAATTCCAATGCAGGAAGCAATTCATGGCTTGTCATAAACAACATTACGGTGGAATGAAAAGTTTTCCACATAAGTCTTTTTGTTCTAGAAAAGTCTATCAGAGTTGTTACTAGTCCACTGTAAACTGCATCAGCAGAAAAAAACATATCACATACAGAAACTATTCTTGCAAGGATTTTGTTGATAGCAACTTTGTAATTTCCAAGATTACTTTCTTCTGGTTTTTCACCCATCCCTCTATCCCATCAGCTTCCCTTTCTCACAGATTATTCTCTATTTCTTTCCCCTCCTATGCAGCACCTCTAGCTCTGCTGAATCAAATATATTTAATTTTAAAGTGGTATCAGATCAGGAAGCCTCTCTTTTGCTGCCCCAGTAACACCAGCTTTAACACTGTTACTGGGATGTTCTCAAAGCACTTCTCAGCCTTATGGCACCCTCTGAACAACAAAGAAAATTTCTGAAAACTGATGTCCCAGGCTAACATTTCCTCCTCCCAGTGCCAAAATGAAGGCATACTCTGCTGCAATGTGTGCAAAAATCCATTGTTGCTTCTGGAGGTATCTGGGGCAAGTTCATTTTCATTTAGAAGTACAAAAAATGCTTCTCATTGGTTTGTCTTGGTGCATACAGTTTCTTACATAATTTTGGCCCAAACTTATTTAAAAGTATAAGTTCCTTGAAGTAGCAGTTTTGGCTGGGACTACAACTTCATTTAAGTTTTTAGACGTCACTACAACTGAAGGAAGGAAAAAGCAACTGACGTGAGAGATCTGTTTTGTTCTCTCGCGAGAAACATTGTTAAACTGATCACGAAATTCTGAATGATTCTTGTGTTTTGTTCTCAATGCTATGAGTCATCTGTTTGTTCTCTTTTGTGCTTATCTTTGATGACCTACCTTGGTCACCCTGTATCCAAAAACAGTAATTCACTCCCATGGTGAATCACCATCCAGGATTTAGATGCTTCCAATGAGTCATGCTTAACCTTATAGAAAATACAACTCTTAGGCTGCATAAATTGTGCGCTTCAAGTATAGTGGGCTTAGATGTCCATGTCTGGAAAACAAAATTATATATTTCAGAGACAGAAGTGAAATAAAATGTTGAACAGTAGTCCCTACTTTAAATTCTGTATGAGTAATTTTTTTTTTTTTAATTCAGGTAAAAAACATTGGTCGAAGTACATGTGAAAGAGAGCACCCATATAAATTTTTTCCATTGCTGCAGTCATAGGCTTAACAATCTCAGTAGCAAAGAGTTCTAACATCGTGATCTCAATCAGCAAAGACTGACAATATCAAAAACTCCCACTCATAAAACAACAGAATTCATATCCAGAAATTCAGGATGAGCTCAAGGCCTACATTTCAGAAATTAGGCATACTCAGATCCACTGTTCAGGAAAATTTACTGTATTGAATTTCCTTTCACTTGCTCTTCTTTGCCCCTTACTATCCAAAGCTACATATCTGCCTTCTGTTATAGGAATTGCCTGTCAGAAAAAGTTATTTGTAATCAGATCCCATTGATTCCCATGTGAAGACCACCTGTAGATAACGAGAAAGCGGGCTTGGTTTTTGGTTGGTTTGTTGGTGTTTGAGGTTTTTTTATTTCCATTCTTACTTAAGAATTATCTCTTTAGAACAATGAATGTCAAAGAGAGTGAAAAGGGCAAATGGAACCAAATAAGGCAACAGGGTTTGCAGGCAGTATATTACCAAAATAATTTGCTAATGCCAAGGGGTGTACTGGGGGTGATATTAAACTGAAGCTTCACCCCTACAGAGCAGATTCAGACTCTAGTCTTGATTTGTCAGCATGAGTATTCTGTCTGCTCTAAATGCCTCCTAAATTTGCCATCACTGGGTGCCTAATGAACCTTCTTTCTCCATCAGTGAGCACAGCACCAGCGAGACTCTCCCTCTATTCTCACTCATTACTGTTAAGTCTGGCAAAACTACTGAAAATTGCTTAATTATTATCTGTGAAAAGAAAACAAGTTTTAGTTTTTTTGGGTATAATAAAACTTCAAACTACATCAACAAATGTTCTGTAAGAATTTAATGATTACAGTGATGTGTAATGACCTTAAAATATAGCTTTCTTCTTTTTAATCTTTGCACAAATGTGAAGAGAGGCTATTGACCTGTTTTGCACAAATTACTATATGCCTGCATTAAGAAAGTGCAAATTAGTAAGGCTTTAAAATATTTAAATGCTTTCAGATCAAAACAATTATTATCTATCTTTGTTACATTAGATGTGGTTAACACTAAAAATTATGCATTTTCTTGTTAAGACACTGGCACTGAAATGTTAACCTTAAATGTTTGGTATTTCACGTATGTTTTCAGCCTCCTACTTTCAGCTGAAGGAAACTTAATGTGTTTACACAATACAAAACTTGCAAATATAAAATATAACAATGGGTAGAGCTTGCAGGTATGTCTGAAGCAAAATACTTCTGACACATATAGCCTACAGGTACACTTTTGTTGTTTATACTTTGAGATGTACCTGGACAGAGCAGTAAGACAGTGTCCTACTCAAAGATAAAGATCACATATATCACAACATACATAGTTCGTTGTCAGTGTACAGCATAATCTTTTATAATACTGCAATACTTCAATCCCAAATAAAATACACTCAGCTCAAGATTGCTAAAGCTCACATTCCTAAACAGGAACTCAACTATTGAGTTATATATTGTGTATTCTACCATAAACAGGAAGAAAAAAACCTGGAAAATAAAGTTGCCCTGGACACAGATGCAACAACAACTATTTGAACATAGTCCTGATCCAATAATCATAATTCTAATTGGAGTTCTGCAGAAAGGAAAACAAATATTTTCTCCTAAAGAATACTGAACTGCATCTTCATCCACAGTATGTTAACACTACATAATTATCCATATAATAGTGATTTTTAGATTAAGCTTTATAAATAAATTGAAAACACATGTATTTACAGATCAAAAGGATACACGTATGTGTCTTCTTGTATCAAATTTTCTGTTATAGTTGCCTTACATAGCATAATGCTTTAACAAACCTGATTTCTTTCCTACATGGGCTATGGTTGTGGAGTGCTATTCTGTCCTATTACAAAATTGCAAATGAAAGAGGGACACTAAACCATTTTCCAGTGGTCACACTCGGGCTGTGAACTAAATGTAGGTCTTCCAAGTAATGTGTTAGTGCTCTAAGTGCTTAGACGACCATTCTCAGTCCGTGGAGTGTGAAACACCAGCCCTAGCAATCACAAAAATACTGTTCAAAAAATAAATAGAACATAAGTGAGAAGTGTGACTATACTTACAGTGCTCATTACACCACGGTCACACAGGGGTTATAAACTAAATTTGAAAAGTACCTCAATTGCATTCTCTGTCAAACCTCTACAAAAAATAATAATGATAAAAAAACCCAGAGGTTTGTTAATTCTCATTAAATGTTATAACATTCCTGATTATACTCCTGCTTGGCGTCTGTATTTTTCATAATTTCCTGTATGAAAATATAGCAAGAGTTATGGTGGAATTAAAATGTATATCCCACTTTCATGTGGTATGTTATGTCACCAAGCAAAGTCCTTACCTTTACTATTCTCCTTCCATTTATACTTTGACATGCATCTGGAGGGCAAACCTGGGTCACTATATACAATTATTTTCTTTTAATCTCTGAATGAAGGGGGTAAACTGGAACTCAGAGGTAATATACTTCCCAACATCTCTCATTTTTAGAATACTTCTAGGACCAAACAGGAGATAGGCTAAAGCAAATTTGATAAAAAAATTCTCCACAAGAGTGTTCTGCCCTTGTTTGACTAGTCAAGAAAATGAAACTTTAAAAAAAAAATACAAACTAAAAACAACCAACCAAAAAAACAAAACAAGTAGAGAAAATAAGTAGAAGCTGAATAGAAAATGTCACACAGCATTTCGAGAATACTCAATTTTTTTACCAAGAACGTACTGAATTTAAAATTTCTTCCAATTGAAAGATGAAAAATAGCCCAATTCTGTTATCTATTTTACCATTTCAAATTATTACAGATGGAATTTATTTTATTTCAGCATAATAGAGGAAGCTTTATATTTTCCTGACATTAATTGCAAGCAGAGAATAAAAGAAAGAATAAAATACATGTAACAGACTGTTGTATAAGAAAAGTCTTGAGGTCATTATTATTATTAATTAGTAGTAGCAGTATTATATTAATAATAATAATAATAGTAATATTCAATGGTCCCATATGGGTAAAGAGCAAAGAAAAGAGCAACAAAAAGCAAAAGCAAAAGCTAAAGCTAAGGGAAAGAAAATAGTGTCTTAAAAGAACCGCCAACTTTTGTAGTCAGTTTACTTTATGATTCATTTAGCTAAAACAGCCCACTAAAATAGTGCGCCTGTATCTTTTTAAAATACCTGCTAAACCTTAAAATATATCTTGAATTATCAGTGCTTACTTATGTAAAAGCAACATAACTAGCAAGATCATTTTTCTTTTAGAAAAATAACCAATTCCTCTCTGCCAGGAGAAGGGTGGTACACACCCAGTCCCGACACCCCGAGGAGGGGCAGCCCCGAGAGCAGAGCCACGCTGCCTGAGGACAGCTCCCGGCAGCCGACACATGACAGGAGGGTCCTGGCTGCTGTTCCGTGACCCTCCCATAGTCAGAGCAGACAGCTCGCCCCGGCCATGGCCCTCCCAGGGCCAGCTCACCATGGCACCACGGAGTACAGCTCAGGACAGGCACCCTCCCGTCCCTCATCCAAGTGCAGGCTGCCGGATGGCTTCCCTGCACCACCTTCACCCCTGGCTCTGCCTCCTGCGAGGTGCTGAACATCCTTGGATTTGCTGCCCCTCAGACACCATTGTTGTCATTATTTTCAGTTTCTTGCTTTGTGACCAAGAGGGTTCACACAAACCACCAGAAATCACCTGGCCACAGGGCAATCTCTTTGACTTTCTCTGGTGCTGCTTTTTTTTCCTGGTGTTCCTAAACCTGTAAAACAGGGAAGGGATTCAGGTGTCAGTTAGTTGCTTTCAGGTATACACCTCCACTGTAACAACTGACTGTGTTCCTTTGTTTTTCCAGAATTTACAAAGACCATCCTCTCATTAAGACCTGGGCAAATATATTTTAATCCTCATCCTGTCTCAGAGATGCTTTCAGGCACATGCTTTGAATCCATGATACTCAAGTCTCAAATGACAGCCTCACTCTTCTGCAGCTGGACTAAAAGCTGGAGCTGAAAATCATCTTTTTTTTCCACCATGTAAGCCTGCTTATTGAGCTGACATAGAACTCTCTGACTAGTTTAATATTGTTTCATATATTCCAATCAAAAGTTCCAACTATTTGGTACTTTGAAAGAGGGCTTAGGTGAGGGTTTTGTGTTCCACCTTCTACTGGGTTGCATAAATAATCCTAACACTGAGAGGGACATGGTCTAACCAAAACATGACACCTGTAGCTCAGCGTTTGGTTCATGCACTGAGGTCTCCCAATTGCACCACTAAGAAAAGCTGAATATCCTTTAAAAAGGAAACACAATTTACTTTTTTTTTTGAGTAAATTAATTTTAATGTTTAGTTCTACCCGAAAAACCTTCAGTCTAGGAGTTTTCCTAGCTGGAAATGTACCTCAGATTAGATATTGACATGCTGCTGCTACTCATAAATCCCTTTATGTTTCAAGTACCTTTTGTTCCCATAAGGCCATAGTTCACTGTAACATATTTTTGCTTCCCGATCCTTCAAGTGCCTGTAAGGAAACAATTGTTCAAGCAGCTGTTGACCTTTGCAACTAGACCTTAACCCGCATTCTGCCTGACTAATACATGTTTACTGATCTCTGCATGTATCAGTTCTGTGTAGGTGACTCTGAACACACAGCTTAAAGTGGTGTGA
Organism: Corvus brachyrhynchos; assembly: GCF_000691975.1. NCBI lineage: Eukaryota > Metazoa > Chordata > Aves > Passeriformes > Corvidae > Corvus > Corvus brachyrhynchos. Next base: position 397,595 of record NW_008236932.1, on the reverse strand, counting down.
GCTGAAGCAATGAATTACAATGGCAGGACTCAAAATAATCACAGCCAACTTCAATCCTATGATTTTGCCATTGCCAATCTAAATTGAGAGGTATCAGTTTGCAAATGCTCATTGGAGTCATTTGACTGGTACAGTCGTTCATGTTTACATCTGTGATCTTCACTAATTTTAATAAGCTGTGCAGGCAAATAAAAGGTGGTTGTGTGCATACTGTTTGTTTGACTAGTACTATGTAATACTGAAAATTTCATACATAAAGCTGTATGATTTTACTTTTCTGAGTTTACAGGAATTCTAATGCTCACAAAAAGTGTTGAAACAAGACTACTAGAATCTCTGTCTTGTTATAAAAGATAAGCAAAGCCCTTTATTTTCTTGCCTGCTATTAGATTTATGTCTTTCAACCCAAGACTGAGAGAGGGAAACTGCTGAGCTACCATAGCTTCTCAGATTGCTTCTTGTCAACCTGTCTATCCAAGCTCCAAATAAAACAAGCCATGGCTTTGTTAAGATATGTACACATACCCTGTGTGACCTTGACAAACTTCACCAACCTTTTTCATAATAATACATTTGGCCTCTGTGAGGAACAGCTGAATACTGGCAGTCTGTCATGAACTTAATGATGAAAAGTATTCTCATCCCTTGGAACAGTCTTCTGGAAAGATTTCTTTGATACATCAACACCTTGGATCACCAAGTGACTGAAATTCTTCATTCAACAATGGTTTTCAACTCTCACATGTCTATATAATACAAACTGAGCAAAAAAGTAGGCTAATAGGCTGTGTGCATTGCATTGCTGCTTCTCTCTTTGACATCAACTTCTTCTCATCACATTGGAGCACTTAATGGGCAGCATTTGGTAGGATACTAGCAGGCTAGGAAGCAGAGATCACCTGATTACCAGGTTTGCTGTAAGATGAGTGGATGTTACTTGGCAGATTATTCAGAATGTGCACTTAACAGCAGTAACATAAATGTTCTTTATCTGCATGATTTTTTTTTTCCATTTTAGACTTTGAATGCTTATTGCTTTCTTTTTATCATGAATTTTGTAGCATGAAAAAGCCAAAAAAGTCTTTCTTACTCTCAGCTGCTTAACTTTAAAAAAAAAAAAGTAAAATTCAAACATTCAGTAGCTTAAAAAGCACTTAAAAGAATCCAAGACCCATCATAATAGGATAATTTATACAAAAGAAATTTGCAAAATATATTTTTACTGTAACAAGAATGTCATGACTAAATGAGTGCATCCGGACTCTGAAATAATATTAACTGAATTTTTATTTTGCTACTTCTGTTGTTAAAGTAAAATAGCTGTGAAACCTATTAACATTCTAAAACAGTGCTTATGAAAATAGATGGCAACTAAATGAATAGAACATGATCTACACAGGTAGTATCAAACATGACATGCACAGGACTAAATTTTCGTCTGTTTTTAGAATAAATTGTAGTTTGAACTCAGATTATAATGGATAATATTTATACTTGTTCAACCTGGTACCTGTTCTTCCTTCAGTTACAGTCAGAAAAGATTCAAAGATCTGATGATGTTAAAGATTATGTTGGAAATCAATATGCTTTCCAAAAATGTGTATTATAAAATACCTCTTGATTAACTACACAGTAATATTATATATATATTTAGATACATTATTATGGCATTATTACCCAGCATGGCATATTGTCCGACAGTATTTGAGTTGCAGTTAGCAGCAGACTGAAATCTCAGATTCCCATGGTGATACAGACCCATACATTAAACTACCCCTTACTCTTATGTGCCAAAACTGAACCACCCATTCTGCATTTCCATTACCAGGGCTTGCTTTTATTGTGTCATTCAAATACTAAGGCAGAGAACTGTACTTGCCCCAGAGTTCCTGACTACCTGTAATTCCTACAGCATTTGGAGGGCTTCTGGGAAGATTCTGGCTGTGGAACCTCACCTCTTTCTCCCAGTGCAGTCTTTTGTAGAAGAGCAGCAAACCTACACAAAATCCAGAGCATTGGGATCTGCAAGTTGCTGACTAGAAATGTATTTTGATATGAAAATTCAAGAAAAAGTCCTAATGTAAGTAGTCTCTCTTTTAAATTTTTCCTTCTCTAGAAAAGGTGAGACGTTGCCTGAAAAAATCTCAATTGCCCCCTGTTGGAGACTGAAATGTTAATATTTAACCACTCTCACAATCAACCATTTACAAAAGCAGCAGGTGCTTTTTTGAGACCAGGTTTGCAAAGTAACAGCCCAGATGCAGAGGGGGCGAGCACCACCACCAGAGGCTGCAAGCTGGGTTTGAGCCAGATGGGGGAGAAGATAGATAAGGTGCAGACCCTGTGAAGGTGGGATAGTGCTTTTTGTGATGCAAATGTCCTCCCTTACACAATCTCTCAGGTGAAGAATTCCTCCCTCCCCGCTGAGGAGGTATCAGACAATTCACATGTAGGCCTGAGGGTTTTCATCCCTTCTGAAGGGGCATAACTGGCTCTACCACACTGACGTGAGAGGCAGCTGCCATGTCTTACTAAGCCCCCAAGCACCCCCAGACTCATTTCTGGGACCTTCCACCAGACTGCACGTGATCCACAGTGTTGCAATGGACAGTGTAAAACTCCCCCCCTGCCCAGGGGAAGAACCTGGACATTCCGAACTGAACGTCTATCAACCCATTGAAATCTATGTTTTTGGCGCTTCCTTGATCTCTGGCAGATCAGGACTGTGACCATCACTTCAACCAATGAGCACTGAAATTGCATCAACCAAGTCTCATTAATGGATCCACGGGTGGTGGTATCTTTCCTCCCTGCTATCTACTTTTACCCTTTATTTCTCTTTCTGTTTTTCCTTTCCTTACCTATTTTCGTAAGTGATATCTTTATACTTTGATATTGCTATATTTCTACAGGTAATAACTAAAACATCTATATTTTTATACTTTTATATTGCTATATTACTGTAGATAAAAATAACCAAAATGGCTGCATACTTCCTTTCCATTGCAGCCAAATTGTTGTAAACCATAAATATAGATATACATATACATATACATATGCATGTACATACATATATACATATACATATGCACATACATATACATATGTGTGTATGTATACATATAGATATGTATAAACATTGGTCATTCACTGCAGTTGCACTCTAATCTGCCCCCAGGGATCTACTAAGAAGAATCTGAGTTACCCTTTCCTTCGGAGGCAGGTCATAACCCCCGCTAAGAGACATTACTGGATTACAGCATTACAATGCTGTAGATTGAATAAAAATAATTTTAATGGAGAAATTATCTTCTATCAAAAAAAAAAAAAAGGTCTTAGGGCACTAGCATGACAAATTCTGACCTGTATTCATCTGTTTTCATCTGTATTCATCATATGTACTATGTAAGAACACCCATCTTATTGAGTTCTTATCCCAACATTTGCATAAGAAAATTCTGTAGTACAACGGCCTAGTACAAAACCTTCTACTGTCTTCTCTGTGTGTCTCTGCATCATTTGCCTTAGCAACTCTGCAGTCCACCCCTCCCTTCTTGGGATCCTTACAACAGATTTATCATTTCCCAGCTCCAATTTCAAGCCTATTTTACTTTTCTTCTACTGATGACATACTGTCCAATGTTCAATTACAGAGTTTCATCCTTACATCACACTTTCTCTTGATTTCCTCCTCTAACAAAATCTCCTTGGTGATCCACAACACAATCTGCCTGCAGCATTTTGCTTTATTTCCTGCTGTTTTCCAGCATTCTGGCTGCCACATCTATTTTCCTCAGGCTAGATATGGCAGAGTCAACCCTACTGCCAGATTTAGCACATTGCGTGTCCAGTTCCCCAGGCCACCCTGGTCCTGCCTAATAGATGTACTTGAAATAGAAATAAGCAAGAAAAAAGAGGTTGCAAATTAAAAAATGAACATTAGAAAATACAACTAATGACTGCTACTTAAACACTGGTTTGAAATAAAGCTTTGGTCAATGTCATTGGTTACCAAAAGTGATTGTTAAGCTGGTGAAACATATGATCAATAAATAACAACAGAATTCGGTTCTGGAAATGCCTATTAATTTCCTCTCTGAGAAAAGTCTGATCCCAAACACAACAACTAAAAGGCAAAAATTGGTAAACATAAAATTTTTCTTATAATCACAAACCTTTATAGTGAGGAAATATGAAAGACTGTGACAAAACTCCATAAAAAATAGGAAGCTATATGCAACACAGCAGTATAAATAAAGCTGTTTAAATGATGTTTCATCAGAAACAGGATTAGGGTCACAGCAAATTAGCATTTTCTTTAAGTATCTTAGGGCATAAATCTTCTCACAAATGAAATATATGAGCAGCTGCAAATAAAAATAATAATAAAGCAGTCTACAGAGATTAAAACCAGGGCGTTGTTACAGTCTGTAATTTGGTAACTCTAGTGAGCATACACACATAAATATACACGTGTTCTAATTAAGGCATCAAGGTTATGGTGAAATTATAAGCATATTTTACCAGCTCATACAGAAGATCATCATTCAGCCAGTAGTCCCCTCCGCAACTATCCAAACCAGCAACAGCTGCATTAACTGGAACCAAGAAGGTGGTGAAGTTTCAGCTTTGAATTTCTACATCTAAAAGCCAAATTAGGGGAAAGATGAGGAAATTAATTACTGCAGCTCAATATTCTATAATGGATTGAGCTGTCTAGAAATTCCCCCATGGGATAGTTTTCCATGAGATAATGCTGTTTCTACAGTGTAAAAGCATTTTGCAGGAAAACATAGGTTTCATCCAAAAATGCAATGAATAATCACTAGGATATTTACCTTTCATACTGTGAGTTCCATACTCAATTCAAAATGAAATTATATAAGAACACAATACTGATGCCCTTACCTGAGATAAATAATTAAACTCAAAGAAATTGAACATTTTGATATGGTTAAAATTGGGTTTGGTGTATATTATTTCATCCTGGAAATCAGAACTTTTCCATTCCTATTGAAGCAATTGCTGAGCATGTCTCTTTCCAGACAGCAAAAATCACTCATCAAGCTTGTCATATGGAATAGAAATTAAAATGGGCAATAAAGTGAAAGTTTTGTAAACAAAGGTGTATTTCTCATAGAGCAGGAATATAATAGGCATTTTCTAGAAGTGCTTGTGTAAAGATGTTGTCATAAATGAACTGAGTTATCTCAGAGAGAACAGGAAACCACTGGGAACAGAGTGGGAAACTATGTTACCTGGAGTCATGTTAATGCTGGTCTAAAGCCCTTACCTTGCCTACCTGGTTGTGTCAGAGTGCACAGGAGAATAGAGAGAAAAGAAGCAGAATTTCCTCCAAACCAAGAGAAAGTTGACTGAGATGGGAAATGTGTCAGTATGAACACACAAATCACCAACTCTGTGCTTGTGAGGGGGAAAGAAACTCAGTGACAGTCATCTGCCCCTTCCAAAGGGCAGGGTGATCTACAGCAAGGAAAAAAATGCTGAAAACTCTGGGAAAATATTATATCTGACTTAATGGTATTCTATGCTCGTTTGGTTGGTTGGTTGGTTTGGTTTTTTTTATTGTACTAGCAAATGTTTATCCATCTCCTTCACAGTGATGAGTTCAAGAGAAAGCAAAACAAGAGAGAACTGGAGAGTAAAATGTCCTACAAAGAACTATCAGAAGACAACAGTAAGGAAACAAATTTGTACTGGAAAGCTGCAGATACTGTATAAGAAAGTAATGGTTGATTTGAAGATGACAGCAACATTAATTGTTAGGAATGAATATAAATGAACTCTCATTTTCATCCACTGGTTTTGTTTCTGTTATTGAGATAGAGATGGTAATACAGGAGAAGGGAGGTAGAGGATGGAATTATATACACACTGTTATAGGAAAGACATAAATAACATTCTGATATTTCTTGAATTATTGTCATAAGACTTCATGCAGTGATAAATGAGTGATAAGCTCAGAGAAAAAGAGGGTATCAGAGACTACAGGAAGCAGAAGAAATGCCATGCAAGTGGTATAGGGAAATGGAGAGCAGAGACATAAAGTCAATACAGAAAGTAATGTCAGAGGAGTTTTCCTGATGAAAGGATAGGAGTGCAAATTTACACTGAAGGACATAAACCATTAGAAGAGCCTAGGTAAATAAACTACTGTAGCTCATTCTTTCTTGTATAATTCACATAAAAGTTGTTTGGTGCTCAGACATTGTAACAAAGTAATATTGATAAAATATGAAGGAGTATCAAGTAAAAATTCAAATATTGAGTGTCCTGACCTGTTAAGGTACATATGATCATGTGGGTTACTCCTGACATGAATTTAGGTAAGACACAGGGACTGCTTTAAAGAAGTTCTTGGAGCAAGTTGTTGTACAGTTCCATAATCCCTGCTGCCAGGGAGACTGGGAATTGTGGGATCTGTGCCTCTGTGCAGAAGACAGTTTCTGATGTCATTTAGAGTCACTCCAGAGGCCTAGTCTTATTTCCTTCTGTTCCAAAGCAAGCAGTTATGCGATGGCACGTCTGTGTGTAAACACCTACACAGCACAATTGATTAAAAGTCAGGTTGATTCCTTGAGTTCGCTGAAAGGTCAATTTGAGTTACAAATCCACCTTCATTTTTGTACCTGCTGTAGTGGAAATCACACAGCTGATATTCCAAAGAGGCTGCATGTTTTTACCCACATAATATGTCTTTTCTGCCCAGGAATGTCTCCCTTGACAGCAGCCCTGTACAGGTTGCTTTGCACCACTGTAACCCTTACGTACACTAAAAAGCTGGGGTGAGTATTTCACCCACCAGTGCTTCCTGTGTTCTTTGGAGCTGCTGGTCTTTGTCTTAGATCCCTGTCTATTTTCAGTGCTGAGAATTCTGAGGTTTCTTTTTTTTCTACTGATATGTACATGTTGTATGTTTGTATATTTCCACACCTCTTTGTTCCTGCCCTAAAACCTAATAATTGGAATACATATGGAAATGTACAGGAAAGTGTTCATAAATTCCTTATAATCCAGAAGAAGAATATTTGAAATGTATTGTAATAATAATTAAAAACAAAATTAACAAAATATAAAAACCAATATAAAGCTATAAATTAAAATTTTTTTTCAAGTTATATTTTATTTTTCACAGACTAGGGTCAAACTTCTGATGCTTTCCTATAATCATCCAAGCTAAGAAAAATTTGACTTCTGTATCTCTCTTTTAATAAATCTTTTCAGCTTCAATAAAAATGCAAACTGCCTATGAAAACAAAAAAGAAAATTGCAAAGTTATAAGAAAAAGGAAGCCCCTTTCATGCTAGAGAAAAAAAGAATGTGAATTAATCACATCACTTTGTTTAGGCCTGTTACTGTAAATTTCATTCATGCTCAGCTTTTATATTTAGTTCTACATTTAAGTTAACATGTTTTGTCATAAGTTCTATATATATAGATAGATATAAGTATGTCACACACACATATATAAATGTACATAGCTATATCTATAGGTATATGTACAAATGTGCTTATAGGAGCTTTCTCTTCAAGTACATATTATGACTGTTACAGTTTCATATTCAGATTTAAGGAAATTCACTTTAACACAATGTAACATGGCCAGGTAAAAAACAATTTCCTGTCTTTATGTTTGCTTCCCTCTCACTCCTTTCAAAATCTAAGGGGGAAGATGCAGTTATGAGATGTCAGCCATGCAATGTCTTCTTATGAATTTCTCTCTTGGGCCTGCACAGCCAGGTTTTGGTAGTGGGGGTTTTCACAGGGGTGACGTCTGTGAGAACCTACAGAAGTCTTCCCGATGTCCAACAGAGCCAGTGCAGCCGGGTCCCGGATGGCCTTGCTGGCCAAGGCTGAGCCTATCAGCAACAGTGATACTGTGATAACAGATCACAGCAGAGACACAATGTCTCTGTGATAGCAGATTTAAGAGGAAAAAAAATGTTGCTGCACAGAAGCATCCAGAGAAGAGAGAATTAGACTATATGAGAGAAACAGCCCTACAGACAGCAAGACCAGTGAAGAAGGAGGGGAAGGAGGTGCTCCAGGTGCGAGAGCAGAGATTCCCCCACAGTCTATGGTGAAGACCGTGACAAGGCATGAACAGTGTAAAATACTCGCTCTTCTTAGCTTCATTTTTACAGAACTTCTGTGAGTTTCTCAGCCTTACCGTGGATACAGTAAGAAAAAGGAAAGAAAAAAGCAGCTATGTGAAACAGCATGAGGAGTCAAACCTGCAGTCAAGTTAATGGAACTCAAACTTCAACATGCATTTCCAAAGCACAGCAAAAGGGATCTGGATGAAGTTTTTAAATAGGATCTCAAAATAATGCTTTAATATGTTAAGGCTCTTCTGTTTGAGCACTTGTTTAGACTAGATTTTCTTGCTAACACAGCCATAGAGATAAAAGACCTGATTTTAAGTTTTCAATATACTTTGAAGCACACTTATTCTATGCAAAAGCCAGGATCTGAGGATTAATGAAAGCATTGATTCATGCAAGGCGAGGACAAAGGAAACAACCCTCTCCTCTTAGGACCTTTGTCTGGATATAAGTGAAGATTTGGCACATCTCTTCAAGTTTCCTCCATGTCAGACAGCTGTCAGAGGAGTATTTCCAAACCCAAGACAAATGCCTGGGAGCAGTGCTGTGCCAGGCGGGGGCCCCATCACTCCTTTGCCTCCCCAGGGCCTCCCCCATGTCCCTGCAAGGCCTCGCAGCCCAGGCTGCTCTGCACCCTGGCGTTTCTAAAGCTCTCCTGCAAAGTTTGCATCTTCTGTCCATACCAGATTTTCACCCTGGAAGAATTTGAGTCCGTCTCAGGGAACTCCGTGGGCACAGAGGTCCTTCCCCTCTCTTAAGGAACTATGGAAACCCTCTCTTGTCTTTCAGGAGATGTGTGCTTTTGGTAGGCTAAACTCATCACTGTTACCTACCTTCTCTCTTAGCATATTTTCTCTTCAAGGTGTACTTTGTCCCTCAAATGGTATTTTAATTTATTTAGTCATACAGTAATCCAAAATAATTTTGGGAATTAATTAACAAGATGTAAATAAAATAAAGAAGGAAGCTACATACTGTGAGGCTCGCTGCCTCTTACGAAGTTGGGTTTTTTTACAAAAAAGGGAGCAGTAAACAAACCACAAATTCCAGTCAAGTTCTATTTATATGTTTGGTAGATAACTCTGTATATGTTTTGTTTTATTTTACAGATAAGACAAAGTTATCTTCATTAACATCATGAAGCTTAATTTCTTTTAATTAAAAAGCCTAGGGTATTCAAAGTGTATTAAATGAGAATGTCATTTTCCAGCTGTATTATTTTGATGAACTAACTGATGTTACAAAATAAGTTACTGCATTTATTAGCATCTAAGGCACTGCATGACTGTAAATGTGCACCAGTATAAATGTTTTGCAGAATCACCATTCTGCCCCAGAACAAACCTGACAGCATGGTATAGGCCTTTCCCTATGCCTTGTCTTCAGCACAACCCCCAAGAGCTGGTAAAACCAAGAGCTGCCATCAACACTCATCTGGGTCAGGCCAGGCACAACATGTGCACTGTGCTCATTTCTCCAAATATGCCCCTCTGCTTTGGAGACAGAGGGCAATGCTACTCTCCTTGCCCTTGTTTTTGAGGGAAATCCTAAACGTGTCATACCTGTGCAGAAAAGATTCAGAGATCACAGAATTATGGAATGTTAAGGACTGGAAGAGACAGTAAAGATCATCTAGTGCCAACCCCAACTGCCATGGGCAGGGACATCTTCCACTATACCGGGTTATTCAAGGCCCTATCCAAACTGGCCTTGAACACTTCCAGAGATTCTGTGTCTACAGCTTCTCTGGACAACCTGTTCCAGTGTCTCACCGCCTCCACAGTAAAAAATTTCTTCTGAGTATCTAACCTAGGTTTCCCCTCTTTCAGTTTGCACCCATTACTCCTTGTCCTGTCACTACAGGTCCTGATCAAGAGTCCCTCTCCAGCTTCCCTGCAGGCCCCTGCAGATACCGCAAGGTTGCCATGAGGTCTCCATGCAGCCTTCCCTTCTCCAGGCTGAACAGCCCCAACTCTCTCAGCCTGGCTTTGTAGGGGATGTGCTTCAGTCCCTTTCTTGACTTCATGTCCCTCCTCTGGACTTTCTCCAACAGTTCCTTATGTTGGGAACACCAGAACTGGACACAGCAGTTCAGGTGGGGTCTCACCAGAGCACAGTAGAGGAGAATCACCTCGTTTGATCAGCTGGCCACACTGCTTTTGATGTGTTTATGAAGAGCAGTTACCCATAAATTTTATTTATAAAAAGATACATAAATTCTTCGAATTTATCACTGGATGGAATTCCGCCTTTATGTTTTGGTGACTATGTTCAGAACTAATATATTAAGTAGTCTATTTTCATCTGCATGGTCCTCCTTGCTTTTTTGCTACTAATGCTCATTCTAGAAAGATACATGTTCCAACTATTTCAAAATTCAGTGAAAATGGGCCAGGCAGCTCTTTTGGAATGTCCTGCAAATTAGTCAGTCTTGGTGAAATAAAATTTGGTTGATGTAGGTTCAAAATACACACTCTTCAAAGTCTTTTAGGTTACTAGCAATGACTTACAGGTTACTAGAAGGCTAGAAGTATATCACTGATACATTCTTATTCTTTTTCTAGCATCTTAAAAAAGATACATTCACTGAAAACTTTTGCCTTTTTTGCCAAACACCCTGAGAGCACAAAACTGGTCATGCTGTCTGAGCTTATCAAATCCAATCCCATTATTAAGGCAAATACATCACAATCTTACATAACAGTTTTTCCACACTGTTGCCCAGAATTTTTGTAGATGTTTGCTGTTTGTGCTGTTTCTCTTGACCTTCTCCATTTCTCTACTTTATCTTTTCCTCTTTTCTTTCTTGGCTTCTGGTCCTTTCCTGTATTGATAGTAATTTTCTCTTTGTTGATCAACTTCTGGAAGTTTCAGACTGTCCCTCTCCTGTTTGTTTACAGCCACCTCATTTTTTGCTCCTCCTAATTTCTTCTCCCTTGATACTTTCTTCCCTCTGTAAGATGGGACAAGATATAAGATGTAAGAGTCTTGCTGGCTTCACTCTTTGACTTTTTCCCTGGAAAATGGCCAAAGGGGTTTGGGGATTTCATACCCTTGTTTACAGCATTACAAGTGAAAAACTATGCATGAGTTCCAGGTGATTCCATGAAAGCAATCCCAATAAAAACGAACAAAAATATGAGCTCAGATTCTTTGGCTTCTCCTATGTAATATATTTCTGATGTTGTAATGAAGTAATATCACCTCAAACATGGTTACATAACACGTAAGCACTGAACGTAGCAAGCTCCCTTCCCCTGTCCCTGAAGATTTTAAAGGTTCTCTACTATTATTTATTATATTTGTATAATAGAGCTGAATGCTCTTTCATATTAATAATCTGCTCAATTTCATTCTCACATAGTTTTACTCTGAAAGAATATAAATTTTCAAACATTATTAAATACAGTCTAGCTGGTGTTACTAGAGAAATTTAACATCTATCTTTTTTTTGTTTGGGAGTAGGCCAGGCATGAAGATTTAGTTTGCAAGTCTTTCATATTTCTGCTAATGTAAAATGACAGAGTCTTTCATAATCCTGCCAAAACATAAATTCTTCTAGTCTATTAAAGACTAGAAGTTGTGTCTGTATAAAAATGACAAAATATATCACACCAAAATTGACAGAACAGCTACAATGCAAAGGAGATGTGGCTTGATTAGAGCTCTCTCCATAGCTAGACTAAGCTTACCAGTGCAATTGTAATTATTTTTCTCTATTAAATCCACTATCACCTATTACCTATTACTATTGCTATATATCACATCAGAAAAGTGCTTGCTTCAGGAAGGCATTGCTACTTTTAACAAAAAAGTTACCATGAGACCATGCACTCTCTCTTATCATCAGAATTTCTGCCAAGGAGTTAAATCAAAAATTTTTATTCTGCAAAGCACTGCATCCAGCTGTAAAATGGGCATGTTTGATGTCAGGAATGTGGAAATATCCATTTGCTAACTATTAGAAGTGTTAGACTTTGTAGTCCAGAGAAATCTACAACTACCTTTGAAAGAAAAAAAGTATTTGCTTATCTTTTTTTCTGACTCATCTTTTCTCATTCATTATATGGAAGCTGATTGACTTCTTTTTCTGTTAATTTAGTGAGCCCATTTCAAAATCCAGGATATGCCTGCCTTTTTTCAAATTGCAGTTGATTTAGGGAAATATTAGGAAGAATATGCCAAAAAAAATTAATTAAAAATGTCTAGGAGTCATTAGACACCTCCTTGGTGTCTAATTCTGGTGGTCTGTAACAGTTTCCATCAATCTGCCTAAACTAACTAACAGCAGCTGACTCCTGTGCTCGGTAAGAACTATGGCAACAGTATGAAAACTTAGCCTCTCTTTCAGCTTCTTTGTCATTATGCCAACTAAACCTAAGAAAATGCCAGGCTCCATGTGCACAGAAGGCACTTGACAACGAAGCAGTTGATTGACTCAGTGAATTCTTCATGCATTTGTACACACTCACCTCAATGGCAATACCTTTGGGACAAGAGTCAACTTTGTGCCCCAGATTTGGAGACACTGTTTTTTCTAGGTAGAATAGAGAATAACAGCAATAGCTATAAAACATTGTCAGCCCAACCTCAGAGACCGTAAGAACTTCTGTTATGAATGAATATGCCAAACTAGACACAGTATAAATTACAGAACAATAAACTAAGCAGTACAGTAAGCTGAGATATGTGTAAGTAGGAGATAATAATTACTACTACAACTCAGATAAAATTATTCTGAATAAATACATAAAAATACCAAGTAATTTTTCAGTCATTACTGCTCATGAAATATAAGCTGGAAATGAGAAGTTTTAGTCACAAAAGAAAGCAGAGAAGAGGCATAGTCATGGAATATCACACTCAGTGATAATATTTACTCAGCAAGGAGGATAACACGAGAATGAGAAACAGAAAATAACATGTGAAGGAAAAGCATTATAAAAATAAATTATCTGTGTGCTGTGGGATCACCTGATATCAGATTCACAAAGGCACTGCTTGTTATACAACTCAGGATTTTTCAGAAATGGCACAGATGAGATGCCTTTAAAATATCATGTTCTTACCAAAATCCAGGCACCTTTACCTACCCCATTCTCCTGTGTCATCCTGGCCTTCTGAATCCATGTTGTTGATCCAGGGAAGAGAGGGGGACAGTGCCAAGTATTTATGTGCACATGAACACCAGGCAAGAGACTTGTGTTGGAGCTGCTGCCCTGTGTGGTGAGTTGTCCTGCAGACCACCCAGTGGTGTCCCCTCTGCTCCCTCAGCAGCACAGGAGAGATATATTTGCAGTTTCAAGTCGTATGCTCTGATCAAACATTTTTCCTTCCCAGAAAAAGGCAAGGCCTGACCTCATGTGTTTTGTGGGCTGTGTTCAGTACACAGACAGACAGTGAGGCCATGTTAGACTCAACCAAATGTCAGGGAAATCCTGTATGAAGCACTAGTCCAGCTGGAGAAGGGTTTTAAAATTAAAGTCTTGTTAAATATTAGAACATAACATGTGCCAGAATGTTTCAATCCGAGCAATTAATGCTTTAGATATTGTCAGATTGTCTTTGTTGATGAATAATGAAATGAAAACCATGTTTGTTTGTATTGATTGTGCATGTCAAAAAAAATTAAATAGTTTGACAGATGCTCTTCAGGTTTCACTGAGTGTTAGATTATCTGTCATTTAATGAAAGACATAATTTTAAGCTTTTGTAGTTAGAAGAATAATAGTTTGATTAACATCAACCATAAGGCAATATAATATCATAGCATATATAAAATATAATGCTAAAAGTTGCATAAAAAGAAACCAGCATTTTATTGAAGGAGAACTGAATAAAAAGTCTGGGAATGCTGCAAAGTAGATAAATAAAGACCAATATGACATTTGTTAGTACAGTTTTGTAAATATTTACATTACTCACACTTTTTTTTTTTTGTTTGCTCATTTTTACCAATTCAATTACCTTGCACATGCCTGACAGCACAACCTGGAAACTGAAATCAATTTCCGGCACCAAATGATGCCTGGAGAAATAAATGATGTCTGATACAGAAAGGTTTAAACTACTGAATGACTAATAGATACGAGTTCTGGTATGAAGATCAGACAGGTTAAATGAATAGATTTTTCAGAGACTATCAACATTCAGTGTTAACAGCGGAAGTAATGGAAGTTCTCAATAAACAGATTTTATACTACCAACACTGAGAATTTTTTACCCAAACATCTGTGACCGTGGATGGATGTATGTTTGTCTTCAGCTTCCAGTGCTCACAGTCAAAAATTCTTTTTCCAAATTAAAGTCCATTCTATTATAGAATGCATTTCCCATACCTAATATTCACACAAAACTTGTTAATTCTGATAAGACATTGTCAAGATAATTCAAAGACTCCACAGTGAAACTGTGTCCTTCTGCTGCCAATAACATTGAAAAATTGGATTCGGTATTTTTTAAAGAGATATGAATGCTTTTGAGAACACCTGTAACAAAGCAACTGAGCCCAGAACTCAGTAAAATTATTTCATTCACAGCTGCCTACTCCAACGTAAGTTTAAAGTAGCAGTAAGAATGTATCATTTCTAAAGGAGGCTGAGTAGATCAAACAGTAATTTTTTAAGTATCTTACAAAAATTCCACTAAAACCTAGAAACTCTACTAATATAATCCACATACTTTTCATATATTTCTCTTTTCCCAGTAGTACTTTGCACTTACCATATTACAGTATGTTTTAACACAAAAGATAGGTGAGGCTTAGCTACACAGAAAGCACCAAATGATAGCTATCATCTTATTATTTTCACTCAGTATCATTAGTTTCACATTCACTAAATTCAGTGTGGAAAGAAAACCACTCATAGAATCAAAAATTTGTTAATCCATGTTCCTTTTGATAATTTCTTACTGTTTTTACTTTGCAATGTGAAACCCCTCAGGGGAAGAGAAAACTGATAGATGTAATAAAAAAGACTACTTTGTCAAACATATTACTAAATTTCATGAAAACTCAGCATCCGCGGATTAGTATTTCCAGGTTTTTCAAAATCCAGTCATTGCAAGACAAACCAAGTGTGTCTGCTGTAGCTGAACACCATGCCTTTTCACTGGCATGAGAAGATGGGCCAAAAAGGGCAGAAAATGCAACTGATATTCAAGACCTGGGAAGTAATTAAAAGCCTAGGAAGGAAGCCATTACATACACTGAAATGCCAAATGATATTTGCAGTTAGAAGTTCATCACCTTTAGCTGCTAAATCTAGATTTCTGTGAAGGCCTAAAAAGGGTTTAGATGCAGAAACTTGCGGATGAAGGCATAGTAGGATTTCTGAGTTTCACTGAGCTATGCTGACTTTGAAAATTTCTACTTCTAATCCATCTGTGGGTTTAAATCTACAGTTATTACCAGAGAGAGCAAGCACTAGTAGAAGACAGTGAAACAGGGAAGAAAGAGCTGGAACTTAAAACAGAGAAGTACAATAGCAGTGCCATTAAATTTGGTGACTAAATCCTGTTCACAGCATCCCAACCAGCACATGCATTGACAGAGCTCCTTCTGCTGCTGTAAAAAACTGTATCTTAAATAAAAAGACATTGCTATTATTTACAAATACCACACAGTAGCAGGTGATATACTGCAGACAATTCTTATTTCAAATAGCATAAAACTAAAAGAACCTAGATACAATTTTATGCTGTCAGCAAGTATTGAGTCTTGAGGTAGTCACAAATACACTTTGTGAACATGTGTATTTTCACATGCTCTTGGCCTTTTATTTGCAGCAGAAACTGTTATTTTCTGTTATCAAGGATTTTTCCCTCCCAAACTGCTTGAGGTCACTGTAAGATCTGGGAGAGCTAACGTAGAAGTGTTAGGTACACAAGGAGAACACTTACTTTGCCTGTTCCCTGTGTGTGTAAAGCTCTCCATCCGTTTTGAGCCTGTCTGTGTCCCTCACTTCTCTGTCTTCTCTTCTGCGTTAGTCTTAGGTGATTATAGGGCATGGGTTGCAAAGATTTGGAGATGGTATTAATCCGTGTCAAGTGGTGATCTGAGGACATCTTCAGCGCACAAAAACATTGGGACTGATTTTTAAGCCTGGGACTAAGCAATGAACCTTTTTGCTGGAGAAGTTGCATTGGAAACCTTCATATAGGAATATGAAATATAGGAAGATTAAAAGTTTAACTATTCTATTATCATGATACATTTTTTAGAGTCTGGTCACATACATCTGGAGGTGTTTTGCATGGAAATGAGGCAGAGAAGAAAAATAAAGCACAATCATTAAAACCAGAACCCTCAGCTATATGAGCTCACACAAAAAAAAAACGGACTGTAAAGCCCCTTTCTGAACCTAGAACTCTGAAATTATTTCATTCACAGCTGCCTACTCCAACTTAAGTCTAATGAAATAAAATTAATAGTTGAATTAGCACTAAGTTCCTCAAGATTTCCTTATTACATTCCCTGTGTCTCAGAATTATCCAGATTATTTCATGAATCTAAAATATGAAATATGTAAAACATACTTTATTTTAGAAAAACAGCCAGTGGAGAAATTTGTGCAGGAAAACATAGCTTGAAACAACACTTGCTGCTACTTCTGATTTTTAGACATTAGATCTCCAAATAAGAGACAATTACCGAAATTGTATATACTGCGACTAAATTCTAAATGTACGTGCAGAAAATTATTAGGGCATATTTTACAAAATTAATTAGTGTACATATCAGTAGAGATCGTTTATGACAAAAAAACCAAACACTATAAATATCGTATTTATATGACCAAAAGTAACTGAGATCAGAAAGCCACACACACAGAGAAATAATTATCAGCTTCAAAATCACCTAATTTTCTACTTAGCAAATATTATACAATTATTCTTTAATGTTATAAAGACACATTAAATTCTGCTTAGACATACAAAATTATTCTACAGAATAACTGTAATACTCATCTTTTGTGATATGGTTTAATGGTGGCTACATGACATAATTAGTCATAGAAGCATTGAGAATGTTAATTTCAATTTTTTGTGTTTGTGTGCCTTGAAACTGTGGACTGTTTGCTACTTAGCTACCAACTTTTCTCAAGCAGATATAAATTGGTTTGCTTCTGATTAAGTATTGGTTTCTAAAACTGAATTTTTCTAGAAATGCAGTTACACAGGTAATAATTTCATTTCTATTATCTGCATGAGTTGAATTGTCAGAGAGATGGCACAAACTCTCAGAAAGTAATGATAAGATGAAATGTGCAGGTAAAACATTAGTTCCATTTTTCCATGTATTTACATTAAAGAATTATTTGTATCTCATAGCAGTGTCTCCTACAATAATGCAGAAAACATTTAATTAAATTATCTCTTTACTTGCACAGTATTGTAATTACAATATTGCATAAGGTTGTACTGTTTGTGCTTGTCAGATGTGGTCAGCAAGTACCTGAAATTTTAAAATTGGTTGAAATGGGGTTATATCTCTCAGATACGATGCTGATATCAGGTACAAATTATACTAAACATCAGAACTAAAATTGTATGAGCAGTGTGCTGAGGACCTCACCCAGAGCAAATTCATTGAGATCAGAACTCCATCCAGGTCTGGGAATTGAAGCCAGTTGTTCTTAACCTTGGGAACAGGAAAACACTGAACAAATTGTTTCAGAATCTGCTTTGTCTTTCTTTTTAAATACATAAAATACTAACTAAAATTTTCCAGGTCTACTTCATCCAAAGTAGCTCCTGGCATTTCCAGTAGCTTTGAGTTTTCAGATTTAATTGCGGGTATAAATATAGAATCACAATTCTTTTGGGTCTGATCCTTGAAATCATCATTTCATCACCTGCATCATCCACAGCTGAGCATTTTCCAAGTGAGAACTCAAAGTATTTGCAGATCATATTGTTTATAAAGGCAAAAAGAATTGCATAGTGCTACATCACATTCTAGCACCAGTAACCTAATAAGAATAGTTGTTAAAATTATAAGCACAATGCTGACAGCTGACTGACAGCAGCTACTATCATTTAGCACATGATGTTGTTGTTACATGCCTAAAGCAAGAGAACCACCAAATATAATATACAGATGTAAAAAAACAGTGATTATTAACAAGCATTGTGAAATATGTAGTAAATACCTGCAGGCCAGAACTTGAAATTGAATTACTGTAAGGGGAATGGCTAAAACATAAACCTGCTGAAGGCATGGCTACTGCTGAAGTGCAGCGAGTGCAGCAGGACACTGCACGCCAGCTGCGGGCACCGCTCCGAGTGCGCCTGTCCGCGCCAGCCTGGCCAGCGCGCGAGGCCGCTGCACGGTCACCGTGTACACAGCCACACTGCTCTGCTGAAGAGGAAGTGGAGACTGCAAAATACCAGCTGACCGAGATAAAAATAGCATGTGCTGTCAGCAACCTTCACCACCAACACTGCGCAACACAAAGCTTTTGGCCACACGTTTGGCACCACGTCAATCCCTCCTCACTGAGTTCCCAGTCACCATGCTGAAGTGAGCGCTGCTTCCCACACGCGCAGTCTACCAGCATAATCCTGCCAGATTGGTCTCCACACTTGGCCTCACATGTAGATACGATGGATAAGGTAAACTGTTCCTAACAATCTGACTACAAGACTGCTCAGAAATATGACAGTGAAAAAGAAGGCATTTCTGGGGAATCTACAGGGGGTTGTGGCAGCTTCTAAGTACAGCATACTTAAATATGTCAGTCTGAAGAATTACAACAGATTTTTGGTATGATGTAGCTACTAAGATTGTATAATGGCTAATGAAAACGAGAAGTGCATCAATCAACTTGTTGACAGGCATATAAGTGAGACACCACCAGCAGCAGGCAGAGATTATGACAGTGTAGTGATAATTACACCACACTAGGCAGCAAAAATCCTGAGAAGAAGCTGACACTTGACTGAAGTGACTGGCCTTCACTATTGACATCTGATTCTTGTGGCCTGTAACTGGGTTTGAAACATCTATTTTACTTTATGCAGGAAAGCTGCTTTCAAGAGTTGGTGACCTATTTTTCTTTTCATCATTCCACCCTGATTTTTCAGAGTCTGCTGATGTTATACATTTACTATGCACAGTTACTATGACACCCTTTTTCTAATAAATACATTTGAAGATTGCCTTGTCTTGTCCCATGGAGGTTCTAAATTTGGGGAGAAGCAAACAAGATTTGTGGGGTTCCTAACCAAGGGAAGCATTATGAATATCAGTTTAGACTGTTGCTTTAATTTAAAGACAGAAGAATTAGCTTTGATGAAATATC
This sequence comes from Corvus brachyrhynchos, assembly GCF_000691975.1. Taxonomy (NCBI): domain Eukaryota; kingdom Metazoa; phylum Chordata; class Aves; order Passeriformes; family Corvidae; genus Corvus; species Corvus brachyrhynchos. Next base: position 378,163 of record NW_008236932.1, on the reverse strand, counting down.
TCCCTTTTTCTCACTTTTTCAGCTTTGTAGCTGACTCCTTCCCAAGTGCAGACCTGTTCCTTCATGCTGTGGCTCTCTCGTACAGTATTTGAACCTTGATAGTGTGGCCCAGCCAAACCATTTTTAGTTGTTTTTACCAGAGCTCTCAGAGTGAGACCAGGCTGGAATTACCCTCACTGGCTTCACCTGGCCTTTCCACCTTCAGCTGCAGCACATCAGCCCCAAGAGGGTTTTTAAGCTCCAGTCTGAAGGTTCAGGGGAGAGATGGGATGGGCTTGTATTTGTTCCCTGTCCTTTGTTGTCTTCTTGTTTGGATTTCCTGGACTAACTTAGCTGCTGATCACTGGATGGGTTTTGTTGCTGTCATTATCTCAATGCTGCTTGCCTGGATCAGGAGCCCCACCTGTTAGAGCCCTCAGGAATTCATGAAGGGCTGAAAGGTAAACTGTGCCAAATTGGGAAAGAAGAAGCTGAAAAACTAAATACCAAGGCAGCAAGGAATATATAAAAAAGGACTTGCTACACTCGATTAAAACCAATCATATTATCAGAAAAGCATGTGCAGAGCTCATGGACAAAATAGAGAAACCAGTCAAGCAATGTGAGATCTCATGCACAGCAGTTACAAAATGTATATGTACTGTATTATGTAAAGTTGTAAAATGTATAAGTAGAATAATGTGTATAAGTATGTATAAGCAAGTAAAATGTGTAAGTAGTGTATTAGGTAAAAGTTGTAAAAGGTATAAGTAAGATGTATAAGTAGTGTGATATGTGGAAGTTATAAGCTATAGAATGTATAAGTGAGTGAACTGTATAAGTAGGTAGAATGTATGTCACGATCCGCTAATGCAAGCGGGGGTCGTGATGGTTCGTTTATCGATCTCAGAGTGTAAAAGGACACAAGAGATTTCAGTTTTAATCAAAGCAGTGCACCTTTATTAAGTGCCCACAACACAGTAATGCAATAGAAGAGAGTAAGAGAGAGAGAGAGAGAGAGA